>NC_088855.1:36059196-36289196 GCF_963853765.1 Magallana gigas | reverse complement strand
TGTTACCTAAAAATATGCCTTTTGCCGAGTTTAAACCTATAAAGCACATTTTGATGCACATGCAATCTCACATGTTATTCTTATTCCAATAAAGACTTGATAGTTAATGACTTATGTTGAGTTAAGTTGTTAGATGACGCAGATATAAATTTAAAGATAAAATAAATTGGTAAAATGGATGTATATAATGAATCTGACCCCAATGCTGTTAGTGACAGACGAGTTCCGCCGCTATACGTGTGTCGATTTTTTCGCATTTTTAAAACCATTCCTTCATGTGGCAATTGTCTTGGAACAGTGTATTTGGTTTCTCGAATAAATCGATGAACAATAGATTTATAAAATTAAAGAAAAATAAAGAAAAAAAAAATATATAAAACTGTTGACAATTTGCATAGGCCAAATTTGAGGTCATATCAATTTTTAAGACAAGGGGGTGGGGTCAAATTTTAGGCAGCCAACGTTTGGATCAGGCCATTTAGATCAGAGAAGGCCATACCATAAAACTGGATTCTCTCTCTCTCTCTCTCTCTCTCTCTCTCTCTCTCTCTCTCTCTCTCTCTCTCTCTCTCTCTCTCTCAGTATCACATTTACACAAGGAATATATAGTTAGTGCATAGAGAAGTTAGAAGGAGATTTAAAGTTGGGGCCAGATTTTAGAGTATGCCGCCCATGCACCGCGCGGCTTCTGCAAAGGGGAGATAAAGGGAGGTTTTTAAGAGTATATGAATTGGTAAACTAATTAACAAAATCACAAACGTCGTAATTCGTGTAGGCTCGTGCAAATATATACTACATGCAACTCAATTGACATTGTATGCATGTGTTACAATCAAAGATTTATAAATTTAACAATAGATTGTTTAAAAATCTTAATGTTTCATATATGATGAATACAATAAAATGTTTTCCTTGGTTTTTAATAGGATATAAAGAAAGCAAGCTTTGCAGATAAAGTATACAAATCGCGTCAGACCCACTTTCCTTTCATTGTAAAAATTCTGAACAAGCCTCTAATATGGGGTGACAGTCAACTGCATGTTTTCTGATCCAAATGGATGCATGTACCAAGACGGAAGGAGCGTGTACTGGTTTTCGGTTCAAGGTCAGTCACCAAGATGTGAAATTTATTGCATCTCGGATTCTAAATGCACATAAACTACTGTAAACCAACTTTTATTCGCGACGATTTTATTTCGCGATTTACCTCCGATAAGCTGGTTCGCGACAACTTATGTTCGCGACCAAGCGTTCTCCAGACCAGTCTTGTTACATGCGCGGATCCAGAAAATTTTTCCAGGGGGGGTCCGAAGGATAATTGTGTTTGCCAGGGGGGGGGGGGGTCCGAGGCATATTTTCGCGATAATTTTACTATGTAAATTTAATAAATTTTCATTTTCCAGGGGGGGTCGGGACCCCCCCCCGACCCCCCCTCTAGATCCGCGCATGTGTTATAACAACCATATGACAACGAATGGTTCGCGGCGAGAAATATTCGCGACGACGATGTTCTAAATACAAGTATACTTTAAAAATAATAAAATGCTTTATTTGGTGATTTATTTGGGTGTATTTACATCTACTGAGTATGATTCCATCTATTTCTTACGGAAACGTATAGTTAATTCATAGCTCTATAGAAACTACAGGACTGAAATCTACACGCTCCGTGCAGGACTGAAATATACATGTCCCGTTTATTGATTGGTCGGAACCTACAGCGATCTAAGAAAAATCACTGAATGCACGAAATAATCATGGTGATTTTAGACTCAAATTCGTAAAGGAGACGATATGGCTGTTTATTTTAGCTTACATACCGATCTAGTTAAATCTAACTTGCAGTCAATTTATCAATTTATATTAAAAGAAAGATGTAAAGGAAAAATGACAATAACAAACTGTCAACCATCTCAAAAATCCATAAAGCGATCATTGCAGAAAAAATTACACTTTAGTAATAATTTCAGGAAAGTTATTTCTGTTTAGGGCCCATATTCTTAAAAATAATGCAATTCACATGGGTCATAAATATAATAAATGAACATACATGTATTAAGTCCCCATTTTATATCTAAATATTTACATCTACCAAGTATGATTCCCTATGGTGTCTTCCCACTTAACTAAAATTCTAAATATTTTATGGGTGATTTTAGCTAAGTGAGAATAGTGCACAGGTAAGGGTGTCAAAGAACAAAGGAAATTAATTACAGGTGAATTATAGTCTGTTCAATTATTGACCTTAAGTTAGTGCAAATTTCCTTGGGTGGATTGAAGCTTATTTTACCGATAGACAATTAACAAAGAGTGAATTTAGAAGGTTTTTCATCTACTTATAAAACTACACATGCTGGTATAATTGTTATTTAATTAGAAAATCTTAAATGTTTATGCAAGTCTGCTGTCCAGCCTAAACTATATTAGCATTTATTATTATTATTACTCTCCGCGTATTGAACACCAATGAAACATTGTATTAAATTTTCATATGATGATCTATTTTTTTCTACCACTTTTTGTATTATTACTATTTTTTTCTCTTACTTACTTATGCTTACTAACACATGTAATACTATGTTGTATTATAATTTATATATAATTTATTAGACCCTTGACATCACAATTTAATGCAATATGTTATTATACCTCATGTACCATTGTATGATAATGGTTTGAGAGAATAAATTGAATTGAATTGAATTGTATTACATAGTCTCTTTATACCATTGTAAAGTGGTTTTAAGATTGAAAATGAATCTGGGATACCACAAGGGTCACTCAGTATCAGTGCTTGACCCTTTTTTGTTTTGGATATATATTAATGATACTGCTGATAGCATATAGAATAACATAAGATTATTTTCTGATGATACATTACCCCTGTTTCCTATTGTTGATTCCTTATACTTCTCACAGAAATCCATAGTCAATTCATAGCTCTAAAAAAACAGCCAGACTGAAATCTATCGTTTATCGGTTGGTCGAAATCTACAGCGGCTGAAACTGACAGGACTGAAATCGACACAGCCTGTTTATCGATTGGTCGAAACCCACAGCGACCTAAGAAAAATCACGGACTGCACGAAATAATCAGACTCAAAGTCTCCCAGGAGACGATTTAGCTGTTTCTTTTAGCTAGCATACTTAGTACATTAACAGTTATTTAGTGAATTTTACTTACTTTTTATAATTAATAGTTAATTAGTTGAAAAGAAAGATGTACATATTAACAATAAAATGCGGGTTATGAAGGTAGCGATCTTTGCAGAAAAAAATTTACGTAACCTGCTAACGCGGATTATGTATTTTTTCTGCAATGTCGCCACCTTCATATCCCGAATGAATCACCAAAGAAAGCATTTTATTGTTTAAGGTATCTCACTCCTCATGTTTTGATTTCATTTCGCAGATGTTCACTATATTTTAAAGGAATATGATTTTATTAATTTAAACCTCACAGATAGATCATCATTTCATAATTACACAACATTCATAAAGAAAATCCATTTGAATTCAAGAAACAAACAAGTTTTTAGGGGAATTATTTTCTCGAAACAAGCGATTTGATGAATTTTGAATATACTTTTCTTTTTATTATACTTTATTCATTATTTACATCTTTAACATTTGACAGGTTTGTGACATGTTCTATATGTTCTTTGTGACTTGTACAAAACTAAATTTTGAGAGAGTGATGGACGTTTAGCATAAAAAAAAAATGCAAATCTATAGAAAATGTCTGAATTTTTGGAAGCCAAATTTTGAGAGAATTTTACCTTTGAAGCCAAATATCTAAAATTTGACATCACTGACCCTCCATGTTTTATTATGTCAAAATGATACTGAATACATATCGAGGCAAACTGGATTAATCTTATAAAATTCTTGATATTCAAAATGTTTTTATTTCAAATTAAATTGTAACTATTAAAGAAATTGTTTATTTTATGTGCAAAAAGGTCACACAAAAATTTATGCAGCTTCACACAAATTTTTCTCGTAATCCTTCTATTAAGTGTGACAATTGTGCATAATTAAAAACAATACTGACAACAAATCCAAATCAGGCTGAAATCACATTTTAGGTGCAAAAAAGGTAAAAATAAATTGGCCATAACTTAGAGGGATGAACACTGACCTCCCATTATCTTTGTATTTTTTTAGGTGTGTTTTATCTACAGATTTCAATGATATACTTCTTAAGAAATTCTTGATACAAGAAAATTGAGGAGTGGGATACCTTAAATGGTTATTGCATAATTGACATATTTGTATTTCAGGTGCCAACCTCCTTAATAATTTCACACTTTCTAACCTCAAATTCATATTGTGGTCCCTTTTCTTTCAAGAGTTTCAGTTTAGACAACTTAATATATATCATATACAGTACATGTCAGGTTTTATATTTAAATCAAAGTACTGAAGAACTGACGGGAGTTGATTTTGTCGATGTTTATTTATTTTAAAATCAATGATATCTTATTTTGCATGACAAGTACATGTAGTTTCTAATTTGAAATACGCACACTTTTATAGTATGAATTTTTGGACTTTTTCGACAAGAATGTCGAGAAACCCCCATATGAATCATGTTCAATAATATTTAAAGATAAAATTAATTAAATCAAACTAAGTATCAGTAATAGAAATATTTCTCGAAAATTGTGTGGATCCAAGCAATATTAAACTCTAGTCTCGTTCAACCAAACGCTCGGCTGACACCGTAAATCTCCGACAAGGATTTACGGAGACAGCCCAGCGTCGAGTTGAACGAGACTATATTGAACTCTGGCGTAGGAATACATACGACTACAAAAAATATTTAAATTGTTCGTACCATTTAAAATCTGACTCTTTTCAAGGTATTTATAAACTAGAACTGTCCTAATGGGACTAATACCCCCGCTAGGCTAATTTCAAATGGGACAAATAATTGAATTGAATAATAATTAAGGTTTGGAACACATACAAAAAAAAAATTCTAGAATTGTAAAAAAAAAAAAAAAATAGTTAACAAAGAAAAATTAAAATCAAAATTGTCAGAATTTCACTGTAAATACATATCTATAACAGTAATACATTTACAAATGTATGTATTTGATGATATTTTTTTTTTTAATTTAATTGATTTAAAGAAAAACCAAAAAAATGACAATAACCCCTCCCTTTGCAGTGAATAGAAATACCGGTAGCCAAGCAATGCTCTTCTGTTGATAAAACTTTCAATATCTTTCTAATAAGAGTCTTGACAGATGCAATTAGTTGTTTCAAATTTTCCTCACTTTCTCCTATGGCACAATTGAACTCCATATCAGAAAATTGATCCCATAGGACTATGATTTTCTTTGGTGAGCTTGTTAAGTTTAATAAACTCCCAAAACATTACCATAATTACCATACTATGTAAAAATATGTAAAAAAGAAAATTTAATATTACAAACAATTTTAAAATTGCCAAAACACTACAATCATATCAGTAATTTTGAATTTCATTTAAATTAATGCCCAATAGGGTCACTTCATAAAATTACTTGACAAATAAATTTAAACAACCGCTAAAAATAGTTTAACTTCTTTATTAATAATTATATTATTTATTTCCTTATAATGATAGACCTTTTGGTTTACATGAAACAGTTTTAAAATAGCCTCAAAACCATCACCCATTTTACAGATTATCAATTTCCCCTAAACACATGCTCCATCTGAGCCATGGCTCAGATAATGGCTCCCTTGGGACGAATGAATTCAGCCACACTTGTCTTTGATGTTCTCATTAGCTCCTAAGAATTTATCATTGACAAACAAAAACTTTGCATTGTCAGTTGATAGAATACTTATAAAAAATAAATTTTTTTTTATTAATTAAGACATAAAGACAAAAAACTCCATCTGGATGTATTTATATAAATATATTTTAGAGTGTTTTCTATTAATTAATCAATAAAATCTGTAATGATTACCTCCCTTACTTTTCAACATTAGTGTACAATATATAGAATAAGGAAAATGAAAACTGTCATAAAATCATTAAATCTTGTCTGATCTTAAAAAAAATTGCAGGTGCACATCTTCAGATGGTGTTCAACATATGTACAAATTTTCAAACTGTTCCATGCAGTAATAAAAAATTCTATAGGGGGGACAAAGTTGCGTCTACAGACAGACGGACAGACAGACAGACGGACAGACGGACAGACAGACAGACGGACAGACGGACAGGGTGAAACCAATATACCCCCCTAAACTTCGTTTGCGGGGGTATAATAAGTTTCCTTGAAAAACAATGCTTTAGCATACATTACATCGAATTTATCAATTATTTTCAATAACTAAGTCTTGTCAGCAGCAATGATATGTGCTGAGGTCCAAACACTGTTTCACTTTCGGTTTGTCTGAGTAACTGCATAGGAGAGTTGATTAAAATCAACTCCCAAAAATGACCATGTTATTTTTAAAAAGTGTTTATTGAAAGAAAGTTAGACCCCCATTTATTTACCTTTAGTTTTGTCTTTTTAAAATTCTCCTGGATTAAGAATTTCATGTTAATGGTTAGACTATCAGATCATTTGGAATCTCTATTAGCCAGTGACTGGATAGTTAACTATGAGTAGACCCCACCTTCATTTAATCGGAGTTTGTCACATACTTCCCAAAGTCCAAGCTCTTGTTAAAATGATTCTAAAGGACTTGCAAGGAAGTCAAAACAAGAACAAAAAGTTCATAATTATTTTGCCCAACATATTCAATTACAAAACTTTCAATCTTAACATGCAGAATTGTCTTCATTGAATAAAACAAAAACCAAATTCAAATTTTGACATATTTAATACTCATCAATTAAATGTACAGTGATTATTTGGCATTTGAAGTATTATCGACTGATAATCAGCATTATAGAATGACAATATGCACAGTTACAATAAATAACAACAAATGTACAACTGCCTCAAGGAACAAAAAAATCTAAATTTGGTCTCTTCAATAGAAACCCACGGTAATGATGATGAAAAAAAAAGAATAAATATGGATGAGGTAGAAAAATACGAGTGAAATTCTTTTGATCCTGTTGTTAACTTTGTTTACACAAATAGAGAAAAAAAATAAAATGCTGAAAACAGATCTACACAACCTTAACATGTAAAGAAGACACAAAGACAATTAGCACCATATCCAGCAGTAACAATCCTTTGGTACAGAATGGATTCTATTTCATTTTACAACATTCATAAATCTTTGAGTCAATGTTTAAGCACTCAAAAGCATTTCCTTCAGTTTCAAAATCCATACTCCTTGGAGCAAATGTATTCTCTTGAGTCCAATTCTCAATTGTTATTCAAACTTTTTGTTTCCAAGTTTGGTTCACCCTTTTATCTCGAAATTGATATCCCTTGAAAACCGACAAAAGGAAGAACCTCATGGAACAGGCGGGCATGTCTTACAACTGAGCTTACAACAAAGTAGTAAATATTTACACCTTTTTAATACATTTATTATAATGCAAAAAATTATATAACAATTTACTCACATTTATACACACATGTATTTTACCAGTACTAAGTTGAAGCATTTGTTAGTTTATGAAAAAAAGAGCATTTGGTTGTACATGTACTACTAAGTTGTAAGTTCTTTTGCAAAAGCGATGCCCAGGATTATTTTACTCCCGTGGTAATTGAGGATTCCGAATGGCAGTAGTCTTTGTTGTACTGTAAGTCTATTTACTTTCTCATCACAGCTGCCCACTAGTAATCAATCAAACCTGCGGAACAAATCATTGAAAAATAGTTAAAAGATTCCAAAGTCAACAACTTTTAAAAAAACTTCATTACAGGTAATTAAAGCACTATTTTGAAAATATATAATGGTACTTGTAGTAAACTCCGGCATTTAATTTAGATTTTATCAGCTAACTTACATCTGTGCTAATTGTATCACTAAACAGATTGGACTCGTTGATTGCAGGTTGCCGTGTAAATGCAATGCCTCTTTCTGATTGGTCGTATCTGATCCCATGGTCCTCGCCCGAAGAAATGTCTGTTCCAATACCACTCTCTAAAAAAAAGAGAAAAAAGAATTGGCATTGAACTAGAAAATTGAAAGGTATAAAAACATTGGTTTCATGACAGGAGTCTATTCATCCAACCTCCCCATTGTATATGAATTACTACTATAATCTTAAAGAATCTTAATTTTGTTCATGCCCATGCTGAAACTACCATATATTTTGTACAACTTCATGAAAATGTACAAAAGCATACTTAAGATATTGAATATAAAGACAAGAATATCAGGTGCCCTGGCTTTACCATTGGAGAGATAGTTGGTGGTTCTTGAGGTGTCCTGGGGTAGGTGGTGGGGGTGGAAGGCCCCCGAGTGGCTGCTGCTGGAGGAGGAGGTACTACTGATGGAGATGATGGAGTGGGGGCGCTTGTTGTTCTGATACATGTGATCAAATGATGATACAGCTATGGAATTCCTTGTACGAGCTGTAAATAAATGTGAGTATGTAGTCAATAAATATGTATACATGTATTTATTTAAACATACAATGAAGTAGAGGCAATACAGAATATAAACACATGTACATGTATACATGTATAGATTTTTTTTACATGCATGATAAGGCAATTGTCATGCCAAAAAGTATTTTATATTTCTATAGTTATATATATATATATATATATATATATATATATATATATATATATATATATATTTTTTTTTTTTTTTTTTTTTTTTTTCTATTATAGATTTATATAATCATTGTACATCACATTAATAAATGTCCAACATATGTTAAAGGGTGTAGATGCAAGAATTGTGATAAAATTACAGTAGTTATTTTCATAATGATATTACATTAAACATGATAGTTATGCAGTAGCAAATGAAGAGAATGCACAAAATTATTTTCAAATACATACACTGGAAGTTGCCAGATGCCACATTGATAAAGCGGTCATTTATCTGGTTGGCACTGGGTTTGATTTCTAAGCAGGGTTTGTTTCCAATTCCCATTGTGGCCATCTCAGACATGTGCTTTTCTGCAAGAAAAAATTTACCAAGCTTAATGACCTTATCTTTACATTTTCTAACAAAGTTTATTAATTCCTATTAAATCTCCTCAAGAAATTATCACAAGTTCTAACAAGTTCATAACCCACCTCTGTTTGTGATGGCTTGGTTCCACAGGACACGTGAGATTTCCTTCACCCAATGATGACGAATGTCCGAGCTTTGTGCTTGTAAAATGTAGCTTTCCCCCTTTGATCTCTTACGGAACCAGATCTCAAACTTGTATCCAGTGTCCCCATAACTCTCTGTCAGCCCTACTTCAGCCATCTGTAAAATATATGACATTCAATTTTAACTCCTGAATTTACAGTACTTCCTATATGCACCATGCTTAATTCTATGCAAATAATTTATGACCTGTTCCAAAAGTAGTTAACTAACAAATAAACTTCTATAGGTGAATAAAACAAATGCTTTATATTTTGAGAAAACCTAAAAATCTGAAAAATATATCAGAATTGTCTTTGCACCAAACAAGAGTTGTATAAACATTCTTGCTTCAACAAAAATGGCTAATTCAATCTGCTAAAAGAATTTGCAAACTCTGAATTTTCTTAATGTGAATTGTCTTTATAGAAAAAAGGAGTTTATTTTATGACTTTTTGCCGAAAAAAAAAGTTGAGTACCTTTAAGGAGAATTTGTAGAAATAGCTGTCTGGTCCCCCGCTGCGGCCTCTCCTTGTCTTACTGAACAGGATCAGATCCTCGAACAAGAACACGTGACGCAGAGACTTCCTCCTGCCCTGCCACACAATGAACTCGTCCTGTCGCAGTAACCTCCCTTGTTCTTGTAAATTGACCTATCAATCAGGCAACGGTGAAGTTATTTTAGTAATACATGCATTTTTATTCATTATAATGAAAGTTTGAAATAGTCATGCTTTAAAAAGAGATTTTTGAATGAGATTTGAATTCTTTCACATTTCTTACATCACAGTCACGAAGAGAATCCATTGCTAGAAGATCATTGCCATGGCGAAGTTGGAACTTGACCATTTGTTCAGCTGCCTGTTTACAAAAATAAAAGATGGATGGTTTGAAAAAATACCAGTGTTCTGTACAACATGCATTTCAAATGTTTTGTTTTGAACATATTTTATTGATTAATCAAAAGGATCAGAAGCAAGTTCTAACAACTTACAAGTTCTTACATTTCAAATAACCCCTCTGAATGTAGTACATAAAAATACATTATTTTGTTGTTAAAGAATAAACCTTTTTGTTTTATATTTGTTAGCTTGTTTGGATATATTGAATAAATTCTTATAACATACAAAAAAAGACAAATTATATTTTTACGACTAAATGTCGTGAATTTGTAGACATGAACTAGAGGTACTGTGAGCAAGCTCACAATTGATACCCCCCGCTAAGATAAAAATCATAATGCGTGTATTTTTCCAATTATAGAAAATATTGGATGAATCAATTTCACCGTCCATTTTCTATAAATAACAACTGCTCCCTTTTTTTTTTTAAACTGTTGGTCATAAGCTATATTTGGGTGAAGTAAGAACATTCAATGCTTCTCCATAAGAAAGATAATGACCGGACACGAATTTTGCACTTTTTCTGCCAGTGACCTTGACCTTGCCCAAATGACCTTGGGTCAAGGTCATGACACACCCTTTGGTCCTAAGCAATATTTGTGTGAAGTTAGAACATTCAATGCTTCTCCATAAGAAAGATAATGACCGGACACGAATTTTGCACTCTCTCCCAACGACCTTGACCTTGCCCAAATGACCTTGGATCAAGGTCATGACACACACTTAGGTCATAAGCAATCTTTGTGTGAATTAAGAACTTCCAATGTTTCTCCATAACAAAGATATGGACCGGACACAAATTTTGCACTTTTTCTGCCAGTGACCTTGACCTTGCCAAAATGACCTTGGGTGAAGGTCATGACACACCCTTAGTCATAAGCAATCTTTGTGTGAAGTAAGAACTTCCAATAACTCTCCATGAGAAAGATATGGACCGGACACGAATTATATATTTTTTCTGCCAGTGACCTTGACCTTGCCCGAATGACCTTGGGTCAAGGTCATGACACACCCTTAGGTCAAAAGCAATCTTTGTGTGAAGTTAGAACTTCCAATAATTCTCCATAAGAAAGATATGAACCGGACACGAATTTTGTATTTTTTCTGCCAGTGACCTTGACCTTGCCCGAATGACCTTGGGTCAAGGTCATGACACACCCTTAGGTCATAAGCAATCTTTGTGTGAAGTAAGAACTTCCAATGTTTCTCTATAAGAAAGATATGGACCGGACACGATTGCACAGACAGACGGACGGACAGATAGACGGACGGACGGACGGACAGACGGACAAGGTGATTCCTATATACCCCCCCAAACTTTGTTTGCGGGGGGTATAAAAATGTCATTCGTGAAAATTCCCCCATGATTTTCAAAAGTTGGCATGTATGACATTTCCTCTATTTTTATCAACTTCTTCTACTGGTGTCAATTTAACCCTTGCTCTGCTGTATTGATATATTGTCAAAGAAACCAAAATCGTGAAAGAACAATTAACTTTAAAGACTGATTTACTTGTTTAAAATAGCATCAGTTAATCACAAGAAAAAGTTCAATAATATGATTTTAAAAAAATGCTGAAAACCTTGTTGGACAACTCAACAGACAAATGTCAGACATAAGTACAGACAAATATTACAAGAACTGTAAATTTAAAATTAACAGCTTGTAAAAAAACTTCAGATAACTTTTCCAAGCTGTTAATGACAATAACAATCAGACGAAAAAAGACTTCCTCCTGTTAATTAAAATCTTTTCAAGACCCAGATGTAAAAGTCTCTAAAGGTTACCTAAAAATTCAGGTGAAAATAGATTTGCTCATAACTAAAGTATAAACCTTTCAAGACCCCGCTGTACAGATCTCTACAGTTGAGATTTCTTTATGACTACAATCCTTTCAAGACCCTGATGTAAAGGCCTTGGAACTCACCCGAAGATCCTGATACTCCTGGTCCGTGGGGGGACACTCCTTCATGATCTGTTTCAGCAGCAGGGCGTATTTCCCCATCCTCTGTACCGGCTTTAGCAGGTAGCTGCCCAGGTCCATTTTGTCCCCCAACTTGGCTTGCTTATCCTTGAAAAATACTTTTCCGTACTCTGCCATCAACATGTCTGACTTTGGCTTGTTCTTGTTATAGAGGGCATAGAGGTAAAATTGGGACTCCTGTTGGAAAGAAAAAAATATGTCTCTGAAAAGGTCTCTCTAAGTACAAAATGATTCGACAATTCTTTTGGGATATCTTGCAGCAAAAATCAAATTTTTGATAACAAGGTATGCTTAATTTCAGTTTATTTCAACTAACAAAATTAAGGCAGCAATCTAAGGGTTAAATTCTACTGGAATTCTTAAAAAACATTTTATTGTCAAAACAATTGTGGAAAACAATTCAATTTTTTTTAAAGTCCATTATCGGAGATGCAGTAAAACATTAGAAAAGAGGTTCTCAGTACCGGTAATTATAACACTGCCCATTAAATGACAAATAAAAGACAGACTTACATGCATGAGAAAGTAATGAGAAATCTGGAACGGGTTCCTCTCACATCTCTCCACCTCCCTCAGGAAGTACTGACGGTGGAACTGATAGATCTTCTCAATGTTCCCAAAGATGATGCTGCCCTTCCCCCGCAGGGCCTGAGGTACATCTGGGCGCTGGAGCTCAGGGATGTAGTTCTCTATGACATACTGCAGAGACAGGACATAGTCCCTCTCTGTCTGTACCATCTCCCGCATGATGTGGGTCAGTGTTCTGTAGTACAACATAAAAGGGTTAAATTTCAGTTTGAACTTAACAATGTAAATCATCTCTTATCTGCATGAGAGAGTTGCAACAATTTCTTGTAGGAATAAAATATATCAATATTGTCTTAATTTTTTAAAGATTTTTAAACATAGACTAATTTCATGAAAATTTCTCATTACAAACCACTTTATCATTAGTCAATCATGAAAATAACGTCATTGCCAATGAAAATCAGGTTACAGTCAGTCATGATCTAAACAATTTATTAAAATGTTGAGACATTATAAGCCTACACCAAAGTTTGGTTGTTTAATATAGAATTAGGGGCATAGCTTTTCATAGGTACATAAAAGTTTCACACCTTTTACTCTTTTCTGCACTGGACAGCTTAAGTTCTGATACTGCTGGCATGGATGTGAGATGTGTGTTGACAGGGACAGGGGTCCATTCCCGAGGGAGTGGGGGAAGAGGTGGAGGATTGTCCTCCCCTGGGGCTTGATTCTCCGTCTCCTCCTCTGGAAGGCTACAAAATGAATTCAACCTTAATGAAAGACAAAACTTGAGAATGTCTTAATAATTAATGCAACCTTGAAATGCGAAACACAAACTCAAAAAATGCCTAAGAATAAACAATTCACAGTAGGCAAAACCTCTTGGAATAGAATCCTTATACATAAACAAGCTAGCTATCACTTGGGGATAATAAAGAACCACTTTGGCCAAAAATAAATGCTAATAACAAAACATGCGGAGAATCTTTAGTTCAGTGGCTAAATAATGGTATTATGATAACAAATTTTGCTCTTGGTATCTAGATCAATAAAAAATATCCTGTTCCAGCAGAGTACAAGAAGTTCATGTTTTGGCTTTATGATTGATATAATCAACATATTTATATTAGATTTCGGTCAGTTTATAGCTGATTTGATTTGCAGTGGTAAAATCAGCAATAACTTGGTGAACCACTATAAAGAAATCACACTAAACTGCTTGTAGATTGATATTCTAAGGATTTTCTAATGAACATGCCACATAAAATCTCCCAAAGAATACTTTCATCAGATTGTAAATCAATTTTCCGTTCAGACCTCCAGTGCTACTCCTTGCCAAGAAAATGACCTATTTGATATGGAAACTACGCTCTTAAAAAAATTACCATTTTTTTTTGTGTTTTTTGTTTTATGGGTTTTTTTCCAGAAAATAAGTGCATTACAGGAAAAATACAGCACTTTTCCATCTTACTCTCTATTACTACAAGCTTTACTTCACGTAAAAAAACTTTAAAAACAAATACTTCACATTACTTTGAATTATATTTAGAAATATCTTCTGAATATTTGGGGCAAAAAATAATTACTTTCAAGAGAGATTTTCAGTGGAAAAAAAAGAAAAGAAAAAGAGTCATCAACTGACCTTGACAAGCTGTCAGAACTGGCAGTGATCAAACTGATGGGTCGTGGGTCCTGACTTTTACTCCACACTTGGTGGTTCCGGTCCATTGACTGGTCCTCCTCCTCCATAATAATGTTGCCTGGTGAGGGAACAGTGGGAACGCGCTTGAGGACCTTTTTCTGGGGTCTGTGGTAGGGAAGACTTGAGGTAGAGTTAATGGGTGACACAGAGTGGAGGGGTTGGGGTTTGAAGTCATGGCTGGGGGAGGCATTGGCCATGTCACTTCCTGTATCGGTGAGGTCCTCCCGCGAGGACCCATGGCGGGATTCAATGAGGGACTTGGGTAGGGCTGTTACAATACGGTCAGACATGTCTTGAGTGTAAAAATCTTCCCTTGGTAACTGAGACCGTAGGAAACGATCCGACATACTTTTGCGTAGTTCGGGGTGGGGTCTCACTACCCTTAAAGGAGTACTGGAGGACTGGGGCTCCCACACGGACTCCTGGGGACTGGGAAATCTCCTGGAACTCACAACACTAGATGCTGGGGATTGTTCACGGCTCAAGGATTTCATGCTATCCGGGGGACTAGTCTCTTGTTGTTCTACTTCAAGTTTCTCTCTTGCCCTTTTGAGTGTACACTGCCGTAACATTAGCAGTTTTTGTGTTTCATCACATCGTTCTTTGGCCACGCGACACTGTTCCAATAATTTGTCGCTCTGAAGTTTTTCTGCCAGATCAAACATGCAAGTGAATGTTTCTGGTTTCATTACTGGGTGATCACGTAAATATAAATCCAGACTTCTTAGTAACTTATCCAATCCGTTCAATGTTTCACAGTGTTCCATTTTCATACTTGCCACATATTTCATTGCATCTAAGGCCCACTCGTAAGTCTGAAAATCAAGGTGATAATTACTTATGATGTAAATGACAAATGAAATTATCATCCATTCACATTGATGGAAATTCCATTATTACATGTACCGGTAAATGGTAATCCTGTGTTTCCATCATATCAGTCTAAGGCACATGTACACGTTTATGTCCGCATGTTACAACAATTATAAAAGCAATACATGTACAATTACAGTTACCAGGAAAATATTTTTATAATATTAGTATTCACACTTGAAGAAAAACTTCCCACTATACCCAGTAAACTTTTGCTAAACGTGTTATCAAATTCAAACAAAAAATAAATCATAAGATGCAAAAACTTTCATTCACATCAATTCACATTTTAATACAAAGTCTTTGACTGACCATGTACATCTAATCAATGCTTTTCATCCTCTACTTTCCACACCACAGACACTCACCTTATCCAACAGCTGGTAACACTTGGCGGTGCGCTCAATCTGTTCCCGTGTGTCCTCCAGTTTGGACGTGAAGGACTGGAGGTGCTTCTTGAGAGTCCGAGCCAGCTCCTTGTATCCAGTGGCTTCCTCGAAGTTCCCGGACTGAGCAAGCATGCTGGCCTCGTCCAGCAGATCATTGCCCTTCTCTATGTGTGTCTGAAATCAATAGAGAAAAATATTCATGAAAAATGGTAGATTCTTCATTTGAGAGAGTTAGATCTTCAATTTGTATGGAACTGCTGATGTGAGGGGAGAATACTGGAAAACAACGGCTTCCAAACTCTGGGAATTGAATTGATAAATTGATAAAAGCTTTTTATTTTTCCCTTTTTAAACAACTGTGTTTATTACCGAAGGATGTAGAGTCTCTTTTGAAAATTTAAACTTAAGACTTTCATAAATTCCTAATTATCACTTGGCAATAAATTAACACAAATGTCTTTGTAATTTATGAACACCTGTAGTAATATGCCTAAATTGCTAATCAATTTAGCTATCTCTTAATAATTTAAGATTGATTTTAGTTTATTTTACAAATTACTTTGAATTATTACATTCATTTTTAAAAACATTTTTTATTTTAAGATTTTTATTGGAAGTGTTTTATGGATGAAATAAAATTTAAAAATTTTTTAATAAGAATTTCTAATTAAATAATATTTAATTTCAATGCTTTCAATATGTTTTTAAAAATTAATCATAGTAATAAAAATTTATTCACAAGTATGTAACATTTGTAAGAGAAATTCATATTGAATAATTGAAATAATTGAATTTCTCTTACAAATGTTATGTCAGGTTTTAGAAATTAACGACAAAAATGAAGAATTCAAAATACTAATGTCAAGCATTTTAACATTTGAGAAAGAGAGAGAGAGAGAGAGAGAGAGAGAGAGAGAGAGAGAGAGAGAGAGAGAGTCAGTCTTACCATCCCAAATAATAAAATCCTAAATTTACACAACAATAGTGGGAGAAAATTGAAAGACTTTTTAAATTTCTTTGTTATCCAACGCACATGAATTTTTCCCATGACTTTTTTTTGTTAATCAGTTCCAAATCAGAAACAAAACTGTTAATCAGTTCCAGTGAAGAAACAAAACAACAAATACTTGTAATGAAGTTTGGTAACAAATACTCATAAAATCCAACTGAGTTTGAGAATCACCAGAAATACACCTCTCTGTGTGCTGCTAACTCCCTAGTGACTAATGCCTGTACAATTGCTGTGCAGCTCTGAGCAGCTCAGATCCTCTATTCATGAAAACATCACAAACTTATGAAAGTCTTCAAGCCTATTATGTTTATCAAGATGATAATCAAAAACAGATGGAATCAAGATAAAACATTAAACATCAGATGTCCTCCACCCCATTGAAATTAGCACAATCGGAGGCTTGGATTTGCCACCAGAGGGCAGTCTTGTCAGAGGGTGGGGTGTGATGCAGACATCTCTGTGACCTCATGCTGGGGCCTCCAAAACATAAGTAGCTGAGGAGATAATTCCAGTGAAAACACAAGATCAAGATGTGCCAGAATCTCCACAAGATTAGTTTTTGCTCAATGGCTGTGCTATAACTGTTTATTTTTCTTATGTAAACTCAACTTGATTTCTGATGCAACAAAAAGATGCTCATGCTGACACATCATCCCATCACCCCCCCCCCCCCCCCCCAACCAATAAAAAAAACACTAACAATTTCATAAGAAATTCAAATGCATCAAAAATAAACTTCATTAAGAATTAATTTCATTGAACTATTTTAATTGTCCATTGTTTGTGGTTACTACTTAATACCATAAGTACAAAATCTCCAAAATTAGGCAAATATTATTTCTCTGGACCACCTACTGTGTCACAGTTACTTACATACAAACTGAAGTGAACCTACAGTCTGCACAGAACAGAAAAAAATTCCCACCTCTATTAACCCACAATCGTTAATATCTAATTGATAATTAACTTACATTTTCCTAACTTATTGTTTCCTGTAAATTAGTATTAATATGATTTTCTAGACCTCACATTGACAGATTTTACATATGCAGCTGTTTCTCTAACAAAAACACAACAAGACAAATAAAAAAAAACCTTCTTAATCCTTAAAAAATACAGAAAACATATGTTTCTTAATGTTTTACATTTAGAATTGTGAAGTTTTGCAATATAACATCTGCTGAGTAAAATCGAAAGAAGCATGTAGAGCTATGATTCATAGTGACTATCAATCTGTTAGGATGATCAAATGATAACTAGAGATTCTCCCTAGACAGATAAAAAAATATAAGGCACTGCACAGCTATAAACTAATACCAGGAAAAAATTTCACCTTCACAAATTCAAAGAATCATGCAAGCTTACAGATAAAATATTGAAGAAAAAAATTGTTTTTTTCTTAATTTCTCATATCAGCTGAGGTAATATTTTAAAATTAGAAAAAATAAAAACAAACCTGAACAAGAAAAAGTTGGAGAGTGTTGACTTTAAAAGAAAATTTGAGATGATTCTCCAGAAGTAAAAAATCACATTACATAAAATCTCCATGGATGTTTCATGTGTATATAGTTATTATAAGAAGTTATAAGTATAAAACTTACCATAGCAGAGAAGTAGAACTTCTCGAACTCCTTCTGCTGAACGCGGATGGACTTGAGGTTGTCCCCGAGCTGGGTGTGTCTCTGTAGATACTCCTCACCTGTCCGTTCTGTCCAGGCAATAATCTAAAAATAGAAACCACAATATATGTCTGGACCATCCTAAAATTTTCTCCCAGTCAAAATGTTAGAATTTTGTTTTTTCATTGTACATTCATTGAATGTAATCTGAAGGAATCGTCTGTTAAGCAGAGGAATCTCTCATTAGGATTGGAAAGAAAACATCTGGGAAAGAAATGGCCTCAAAGCAATGGGGGGGGGGGGGGGGGGGGTTAGTCACATGAATTCATGTCTAGAAGCTTTCATGAAGATTTTATTACAATGTAAAATCAGCTAATAGCCAGTGGTGCTTCATCCCCTATCCCCACCCTCACCAAACAAAACAATGTACCAGCACACAACTGTCATGTAGCCAACATAAATTTCCCTGGACTACAAAACAATACATTCTTTCACATTTCCCCCCCACCTATTCATAGAAGAGTGTCTCCTTACTTACATCAAAAACGAAGACTTGATGGTATACCTATACGTCTTTATTTACGGTATGACACCTGTACCTGATGGATACCTGGTACAGGTGTTTCCTATCCGAGACTTCAGTTTCTGTAAACACACTGACTGGAAGGTAAAGCATATTCTTGGCAACATAGCTCTGAAGCCTTTCTTGTTCTATTAGCCTGACCTTTGATTCACCATACCCATTGTTGATACTGATAAATTAACCTCCCTGTGCATCAAAGAAATATTTTTATCAGACTGACAGAATTTGTATACTTCTCACCCCATGTTTTGAAAATTTAGCTTGATCTCAGCAGGCAATAATCAAAATCTTGTTCCATCCACAGTAGTAAATATATAGACTTACAAGAAAGGAGAAATAAATTATATGTACAAAGTTTCATCACATTCTGACAAGAAACTTCCATACAACAAATTCCTATTAGTGAACTCTTTCAAGTTTCCTCTCTCCTCCACTTGGACTATCAATAAATCACATATGGATTTTGTCAGACAGATACATGCATAACATGCATTTGAGATTCACTATCTTAGCCAAGCTATTAAAGCAGTCTCTAGTGTATTGAGGAAGAAATGGTTACATTAATGGCCATGTGTCAGAGCCTCCTTAATCTTGCAATATCTCACCAGGCTCATCACCACATTCCACAGTTTCTAGCCTCAGATAAAATAGGACTAATGAGGTCAGATAATGATGAATTGATAAGAAACATTGGTTGTTTTTTTTTTATCCAACACTCTAAAACACATGTATCTAGGTCAAATAGTTGACAGCCATGTTATACTAAATGCGAGTTTAGTAAATATTCTATGCACTCCGAATCTGTAAATCCCTATGACATATTTCAAGTTGAAACTATCTATAAAATGTTTATTTGATACCTGGTATCAATAGTAAACACAGCAATGAAATCCTAAAAAATCCATTCAAAAAATAATAAAGCCATAAGAACATCTGAAATGCCTACATCACAAAATCCTCCAATGTTTAATTAATCCTCAAACTGCTAAAACATCCCTGCAAGCTATCACTTACTCTCCCTTTGAACTTCAAAAGAGGCTAATACATAACAAACAATTATCACACTCTGTGGGGTATCTGCCTATTGTTTGGAGGTATCACTCTGTTACCTTCAATCCTGTAAGATCTGCAGGGCTGCAGGTGATTTCTAACAGGTGCTTCTAACACCTATACACTCTTATTTTCTACCACAATCTGCCTTATATCTTGATCTTGATGGATATCATTGACACAGCAAAAAAAATTAAAAAATCAAGTCCTGCTTTGCAAAACTCCCTCCTGGAGATGATTGGGTAATTTTTTGTGGAATATTGTTGCATGCCCTCCTCTAATTGAGGAAATTAATTGCTATTCCTGAAAAATCAATATTTTCTCACATTGCTGCTTTGTCAATGACTACAGCTCTCCATCCCCTAGGTCACTTAGAACACTATTTCTTCATGGTAAATTTAAAGAAAATTACCATGGCAACTTTCTTTAAATATACTACATTATGTAATGTAATTGCTTATCATATTCAATTTCAATAACACCAATCTTAATTCTTGAATGTTCCAGAACCTAGTCAACTTTATGTATCTTTGAAAAAAAAAAGCTGTGATTTTCATTGCATTCCCTATTCATATTACAAAAGCAATACATAAGTAAATGTATAATTTCATTTGAAAAAAGTTCATAAAGCAGTCAAGACTCAAATCATACTTCTTGTTTTCCATTGTTTATCCATTCATACCACAAAAGCCATACATAAGTACATGCGTACCGTTTGTCTTTAAAAATTAAATACCTGTAGTTATTTTAAGCCATCTTGACTGAAATCATATCCAAAACTGTACTTATGAGTTGGAAACTCCCTCTGATGTTTCAGAGTAGGGGAGTACACAAATTACCATCCAAACTCAACATTAAATGCATAATTTACATCAAAGCTACGTGGTTTCTGTATCTGCTATGAATAGACATCCTTGAGTCAGTAGAATAAGGCAGAACAAAATGTTAATAATTGTATCATCTTTAGAAGAATGTATTATAACATTCTTTTTTGAAATCTAACATTATCATTATTAACTTGATTATAAATTCTAAGTGGAAAAGTACATTGAATATGGAGAAGTCAGTACAAGGCTGATTTATAGAGGTAGTTTTAACCCAATCCAAACATGTACTAACCTTGGTACATTCTTCCTCGAATTCCCTGAGCTGTTGGCAGTGTTCAAGCTTGGACAGCCTGCTATCAGCTATATGAACCAGTTTAACCATGGTGCTGTTCAAGTTATCATACAACTTGTTCACAGACTCCATCAAATCCCTGGAAGTAAAATATAACATTTCTCTAGAAACCCGAACACACTGTTACACAGACATCACTGGCCTGAGCCATTCAGCCAGGTAAGGTCAATTAATCACCCAAATCAACTATACACCCAATTACAGGTACATGTACTAACACATCCTGGGTGGTGTGAAATGCTTCTATACGAACAATTCATAGGTTCATTGAACAATGCTAATTAGTAGGACATTTTTTTAAGTATCAAGTTCAAACAGTAGGTCATTTTGTCATTAGTCCTAAAAGATACTGCTTGGTATTGTTGTGGTACTACTGTAGATATTTAATAGAAAATTAATATTATTGTGGTCATAGCAGTGTATGATGTTGCTGTATGTTTTTGAAAGAAGATTTGTAATAGTAGGACAATTTTCAGTTCATGAAATATTTTCTTGCATCAGAGGTTGTCTTTTTTCCCCTAGACACAGTTAAGGTGGCACTTACGGAACACTTCCATGTTGTGATGTATTGTTTATTGAAATAAACAATAAAACCAAGTGTAATTATACAAGTAGTTTCTTTCCCAAAATTGTCACCTAACACCGTAGCGCAGAGGGTTAGAGGGTTTCTGACGAATCTGTAAGTCATAAGTTCAAAACCCGCTGGGGGTTTTACAATTTTTACCACTCCAAATATTTTTAAAAGCGAAAATTTAAGAATTCTAAACCAGTGAAAGTATTTTAATTATAATGTACTTTAATTCACATTTATATCAACAGATGTCCCATACCACCTTAACAATTGCTGTGATGCTGATTCTGTTATGTACCAAGCTTACCTGTAGTCCTCCGAGTGTCCCATGTGAGCATCCAATCTCCTGAGGCAGTTGATGATGGACTCGCCCTCATTCTGGAGTGAGATCAGTCGCGCATCGTTAAATGCAGCCTTCATGGACTGTTCATGGTGCTCAATGAGTTGTCGAGCCTCCTGAGCAGTGACCGGCATTATGTGGGGCTCACTCAGCTCCTGCATGGTGACCATCAGGTATTTAGCCACACCTCGAATCTTGCTGATGAATGGGTCCAATTCCTGTAGACAAGGACAGTCAATGTACATGTATATATACAAACATGCTTATTTAATCTTAATGTAATTCATTTTTATATGAACAAAAAATTATATCAGTGCTTCTCCTAGCTTAATTTTGGTATTATTCACTATTTAACATTTAATACATGTACTTTTAAAAAAGAAAAATAAACTATCATTCAACCAAATAGTTAAAAGATAAATCCATTATTATACACGTACTTTGTTAAGTTTGTACTCTAATTCTTAATATTAAAAGAAGAAAATAATTTTAATTACAGAATATAAATTTCTCAATTGATATATTTCCACTATCTATCAAAGGTTCAGAAAAACATACCACATGAAATCGGATCCACTCCTCATGATTATACATATAGTGTCCATCTAGATCTAATGGAAGCTGATCCAGGGGAATGAACTCTTGTAATAACTCAGGGGCAAGAAGAACATCCAACTGAAGCAGAACAAAGTTATACAGGCATTGGTAAAGTTATAGAGCTATAAAATTTCCACTTTTTCTTTTACATGCATTGCAGAGTTATCCCTCTTTACCGAAAGGTATTATTGAATGTTACCTTGAACGGAGTTTGGGAGTCGAATACAGGTGACATCTGTAGCAGGGGCTGGGTGTAAGTGTCTGCTAGGAAATGTAGGACAGCTATACCGCCAGGACAGTTCCCCTACAATATCAGTGTGTCTTGTAGTTGTTTGCATGTTTTCTTTTACTCATAGAAGTATGGATATGAAGCTCTATGATATGAAATGTTTTGAATCTTTTTTGTCATTTTTTCTTTAAACTTGATTTGCCTTCAAGTGCATTTCTTACCTCAAATAGATAGAGACTTTCTAGTAAAGTATTGATTATGGAAGAAGTAGCACCCTGTATTACTGCAACAACTGTAAAACCATGGAGTCTGACTTCGTCTCTACAATCGATAAAAAATAAAAGGTTATTGGAAATATCAAAACACATTTTACTGAAAGTGCTCTGATAAATTAATCTACCGTTCTAAAGTTCTTCAAGTGTACATAAAATGATACATCAAACGAAGATACAAA
This sequence comes from Magallana gigas, assembly GCF_963853765.1. Lineage (NCBI taxonomy): Eukaryota > Metazoa > Mollusca > Bivalvia > Ostreida > Ostreidae > Magallana > Magallana gigas. The sequence goes on along the minus strand of NC_088855.1, from coordinate 36,265,958 downwards.
TCAGTTTCAAAACTGTTTAAAGATAAAAAAATTTATTTACTAAGATTGATAAACTAGCAGCAGGCTAAAAAATAGAATTAATGATCTGATGTAGAGAATGCCAGAGAACAACTTTTCTTTACTACATTTTGATACAAAGGTAACAAAAATTCCATAAACTACAATTCACATTCATATCATCGGATGTTATTTTTACAGGATACAACAATAAATCTACTCCAGACACATTCATCATGATCCATATATAAATCTTTAGTTTTTTTTCTTTCATGTGTAAAAGTTCAATTGCTGAGAATTTGATTTTGGCAAGTTGCAAGGTCTTCCTAAATTAGGTGTAAATAAAGTTCTAGTGTAGTACAAGTGAGGTACAGTATGTCAGTCGGTTGGTGTACCTGGGTATACTCCTGTAATACATCAGGAGTCTGGCCAGCTCTGTGCTGGGCACCTGTTGGTTCTGCCACAGGGAGCTGTTTGTGAAGATGAACACGACTGGACGCTCCTCTGAATCTCGGCTCCCTACAAATCAGATATTTAACAAATATTAAACTACTGGTACTCCATTCAAAACCACCCTCTTCCTTCTATATCAAAATATTTGCTTATACCTGTATGGTAATAATTCTCACAATATACAAAGTCTGAAATTTATTACACTCACAATAAGAGACTTTTGCTGTTTGTTGAAATACCATGCTTGTTATCATTGTAATCATACAATAAATATGTTTACCAAGTCATAATACTGAGATGAGCAATAAAAGTTACATTATTTTTCCATTTTTTAAGGAGGGGGAGGGGGCATAATATTCTGACACTGGTCTTTAAATTGGTGCCATAACCAACCACATGATTGTCAAATAGCTATCACTCATAAAGATGAATACATAAACTTCCTAAAACTACAATGACTCATATGATTTTGTACCAGTATATGCAATGTAAGAACATTGAACTGAATACCGGTAGTTATAAAAATAGTCATATTGAACTGAGAGAAGTTTTTCTCATAAGGCATACCATTTTCAGGAATTAATTACCGGTAGTATTTTAAACATTACAGCACAAGCAAAATATTTGGAAAAGTTTGTAAGATATGAAATTATTTAGGAATTAATACAAAATTCAAAAAATTCTACATGTACATGCACTAATTTGTAATTTAAATAGGTACATGTATTTAAGAAAAAAGAAGAAATTTCATTTGCAAAAGTTAACCAGCTTAGAAAGAATTTACAGGTCAATCCCCCTTGTCTTTTTAAATTCAATAATTAAGTAGTTTATCACTTAAAATATCACAACCTGTTTACATATTCCAGGTGAGAACTAATTCAAAATATCAACACAGAATTAGATCAAAGGACAGGAATTTGACCAATATCGACTCTCTCTGTTTAAGTACCATTACAGCCATAATAAACTTCAGACTATGTTGACCTTTTCGACAACAGCTCTTTATTTTCCCTATCAGTACGAGTTCATGTTCTACCCTTCTCCGCACAAAAGAAGCAAAAACACAAGACAATCTGGCAGAATTCACCGAGACATGTTGACTCAATAGGGTCCCAGTGAAGGCCATGAAGTTGCCAAAAAAGTCTAAACCAATTTAATTGATTTTCAATGGATACCTTGATTAAAGTTGATAAGTAGAGACTCTCTGGCTGACAGCAATGAAACAAAGTATAAACGATTGCCTGATACTAAAGATACATCTCATATTAAGAGGCTTGAACTCTACAAGGTTAATCCAAGTAGATGCAATGCTATGGCAAGACAACATGTTACGTAACCGGGGATCCCCTTTCCAATGTCATTTATCTTGAACACACTCCAGCACTACTGCTGTGCATGAAGCCATATCCTCTAAAAATAAAATTGATCAAGAAATCCAAGGACAAACTAATTTCTGAGCCCAGCTACTGTGCATAAAATGAAATTTTACTTAGCACCAATCTGCTTTAATACTGTAGAACTCACAAACATATGACAATTATAGTACATATGTCCTTACAAGAACAAGATACACCTTATCAATACTGATATCAATCATTCACTGATACTGTTTGATTTATTCTATAAAAGAAAACACCATGCTCATTGTTAACAATCTACAAATTTCAATTAATACTTAAATGTTCTCCCAACAATTTGTCAACATCTGACAGACTTCCCGTTTTCAAACTGATCCAAACCAAATCTTCATCAATACATCAAGGATAGGAGACAGCAATTTTCTGCCTATTCTGCCTTAATTATTGGTCTGATGAAAGAGACCTTTGTGTGACCCCCCCCCCCCCTTCATTCCTAGTATCCTCAACTGACCCTCTGAGTCATGTGACTTATGGAGGAGCCGACCAGACCTTGCTTTATTTTAACCCAGAGCACAGTGCACTGTGACATTAGCTGACATGTTGTGCACACACAAACACCGAGTGCACACAACCTGTTACTGCTGATAACAGGGTAACAAGAGTTTGCATTGTTGGGTGTGTGTATTTAGAGGCCTGCTGAGTTACTTACTGCATCCCTATTTACATACACTGATCTTACTGGTGGAAGGGGGTTGATGGCTCTTGTAGGCTACCCATGACTTTTAAACATTGTTCACACATAATTTGTCACAAATAAGGTATCATTTTAAGAGATGCATAAAAATGTTAATAAACACAAGGAAACCAAAAAAAACCCACAATAATTATGACATCATGTCTCATAAAACTGTTGCAGCAGAGACAATGACATTTAAGCCTGCAGATAATGTGAGTTCTATATAATGTAAGCCAAATGTTCTAAAAGCTGAAGGCTTTGTGGGATAGAGAGATCACAATGCTATGAAGCCTATACAGAACTATTCTGACAATAAACTGTTAATAAATATCCTAATATGATCTTTGATCTCCTGTCTAAATTTAGTTATTTTCCAATAGTTTTCTCTCTTCAAACTGAGCAATATTTGACATCTGGATAATACCAAGTGCCAATATCATCTGGTCTAAAGCTCCAGTGTAAACAGCTATACATCCACAAAGCCAACTCAGTCATGTTGACACGATTCATTGTATTGTAAGTACTCCATCAATATCTGAAGCATTATAACTGTGAAAGTTTTTGTTATTGTTGTTATCAAATATATTTGCTTCTTTGAATCAGAAAGGTTTCCATATTTGAATGACCCAGGGATAGACTGTTAAACCATCATAACATCAGGTGTATATCAGAATGATTAGTTTGCTAGTATGTACTTTTCACAAATACAGACATCAAAACATTGCTTTTAAGGTATTCGATGTATAACGACCACATTTTGTACCTTATAAATGAATGGTCCGATATTCTTAATCATGATATCATTTTGAAGGTGTTATCAAATAAAAATACTCCACCAAAGGGATTTTCAAAATTTTGATTATGGTCCAACTAATTACACCTTGAATTTTGCATTGAAGTCTATGGGCAATGTATGTTTTATTAAAGTATTGTAAAAAGTAACTAAAAATTCCTAAAACTCTTTTGGTTTATACATGCCTAAAATTTCTCTTTATTTAAATATGAAATAAAATGAATCATTTACCACAGATATTTTGACGAAGTGAAATTTTCTTTTTTTCATCAAGGGGAGATAACTCTTTTAAAAAATTTTAAAGTGCAAAATGACCACCTCGTTATATGTTGTCTGTCTTGTGAATTAGGTTTATTTCACTTTTATAGTTATCTAGCAATACATATTTAACTAGTTTAAAATGATTCAAAATTGTTCAATATCCCTTCATTATACATTGAATACCTTAAATATTCCTTAGCTGACTTTCCTTTATCCCCTTCCAAAAGCTTGGTGGCCAAAATGTGACCTTTAAAGGAAATGAACCGGAACAACAAAGTTCATCCAACAGTCAAGCATAAAAGGTCAAACTTTTTATGTAAAATTCTGTCACTTGTGTTCTTTAGAATTAATTGAAATCAAAGCACACAATGCTTTAGAAACTCAAGTATCTTGGATCATGAGATCAGAGGTTAATGTCTGCTAAGTTGTCATGATGAAATCTAGGCTTTCAATTCAGCATAATTATACACATAATAGGATAGAAGGATTTTCACAGAAAAATTTATGTATATCATTGAGTATTTTGTTTTTTCTTTTTAAGTTTGGCTAGATTTTGCATACTCTCTCTCTCTCTCTCTCTCTCTCTCTCTCTCTCTCTCTCTCTCTCTCTCTCTCTCTCTTATTTATAACTTTTTTTCAACAGTCAATAAATTGCAATTTCCCTCAACATTTTTATGAGTTAGAATATGAATTATTTCTGTGTGCAAATACACTTGATGCTGAGATGACTCAAGTTGATGAAAGATTCGAGTCAATCAAATATTAGCATTCAGCAGGCCCTGCATTTCGCATACAACTCACAAATAATAGCTTAGATCACAAAAAATCTGTAAAGCAAAATATAGAGTGCAAACTCAGCTAAAACCCATGTTTTTCTGAACCAATCAATGTCGGCAACAAGAAAATATTTGTTGGTTTCATAAGATGAATATGCATTTGTTGGAAGATTGTCACCAATTTCATTTAAGACTGATTGTGGATTTAGCAAATAAGATTCTTTTGTCACTTATTCAATTTGCCGAAATGTCTCATCCATTGCAAAATTCTTATTGATTATTTTGTAAGTCCAGTAATTCACTATTATATGTACACTGTACCAGCAATCTTGTTTTATAACTCTGAGATTGAGATCAGAAAGATGCATTTACTTTTCACTTCCACTCATTAGTCAATGATTTTATGAATTCTATTTTAAACCAGTATTAATGAGGTAAGTATTGATAACTGAGTACAATAATACATGTATACCGGTACTGCTATATATACATGCATCAATCAGCTAAAGATCATGAAAATTAGTAATTCAAATATCCTGAATATGCTGCATTTGTATACAATACAATGTAGTTGTACAATGTACATATCTCTGAACATTTGATAAGAATGCACAGACAGAATTCTTTGGTTCATGTAGTACAAATAAAAAAAAGTCTCCAAAAATACAAATGTCATGTTGAATATATATGACTGTCATATTAAATCACACCACAGGCTTACTAACATGTGTATGTCATTCAAAAAACTGGAGACATAGAGCTGGTGTTTCCTGCTACCAATATTACTTGTCATACAAAAACATTAAAACAGTACAGTGGTTTTCTTACCGTAAAGATTCCTAATTAATTAAGAAAAAACGTCACAAATGTCTGGGCCATTACTTTACCTGGTAGAACAGCTATTCCTGAATTCAGTAGTTTATAATCCACATCCATCACAGTTTTTGGAGCGTCAAGATTTCGATGTTTGTGGAACCCGGGACTTCTGGGGCTGAGGGGTCTCTGCCCCCCTCCTGGCCCTGGTCCCTGGGTGGCCCCACCACGGTCAGAGTTCTTGGTGGACATACCCTCTGTAATGACATGGAAAATTTGATGGAATAAAAACATTTACTCAAAAATTCACACAGTTCACAAATAAAAAGAAAAATTGCTCCAATGCAAACTGAGGGCCTTGTTAGATTCAGTATCATTTTGGTATGTGGGGAAAACATACCACAATGACAACAGCATGAGATGTGAGATGTATGTGAATGTTTTCTTTGGATGTCTGATACATTAGAACAGCTTCACTCTGAAGTATTGTAGATGCCAAGGTTGGTGATAAATCCACATGTGAAAAAAATCTGATACCCCAAATTAGACCTTTACAACATGACAACAGTTTTTTGTTTACATGTCGACTCATATTACCAAAGCAGCAGGAATGTCATCCACCAATACATCAAACTCTTTACTTTTTTATTGTAGTCAAATACAAGAAACTCATCAAATATACATATACCAAGGACACAATTAATACATGTTCCTAATTAGACGATAGACAGCTCATTAGCACTGTGAGACGTACCTGTGAAGATCTCACCTCATCCTGTATGACCAATGATTGAACTAACACACACAACACTGTAAGATCCTTCCTTGTATTTATTAAATCTATCCTGTTTGATTGCACTCGCTAGAACTTCTCAACATGCATCGGGAGCTGTCACCCACAAAACTGAACTGTACAGGTGCTTTTCTGATGCCTGATTTCAAAGTATAAATGCTTTCATGCAATGTCACAATGTTAACTCTCCGAAAAGAAAACCCAAACTGGGGTGTAATAATATGTAAATTCGGGTCTCCTTCTCATATAAACACTGATATCACAGTGCTCTGCTGAAATGCAGGTATATTACACGACCAAAGTCTAAGTCTTTAGTTAAACATCGTGAATCATCACAACAAAGCGGACCCGCCAAATTTCGATTTTTCCCACCTTTACCTGTGAAGCCACCTTAGATTTTGTTAACAATTACCTTAGCCACACAAACTTTTACTAGTATGCCCTGTACTTGGAATAGTTAAAAATATATAACCACAAAAGAATTGTTTAAAATCTGTGCAAGATTTATTGATTTTATTCTAAGATTTATTTAAATTAATCTTGTGCAATGTACTGATCTCTCTCTCTCCTCTCTCTCTCTCTCGCTCTCGCTCTCTCTCTCTCTCTCTCTCTCCATAAACCCATGCCTCCACTTTTTAAACACCACTAAACTCCCAACATTTTCAACTTCACCTGATAAAACAGGTGTGATCACAGGTAAATGACAGTTGTGGGCTTTTTACCTTTTCCATTTCTTCAGGGACAGAATAAGTGAAAGAAAGTGACATTTTACCCTCTTTCAGGTTATTAACACCAAATGAAAGATAGCTGTACAGAACTTTCAGCGATAAATCACTTGCCAACAAAAAACAACTTTTTGTCAATGACTTCTGATGTTCCAAGGTTTCAAATTTATCACAAAAGATGATATTTTTACTTCAAACAAAGATTTTGAATCTGTATGTTATTATCTGCTTTTACCCCTCACTTCACCATATACAAGTCAATATATCTTACCAGTGTCACTCCCCTGCATGTCCTCTTTAACAGGTTGATGTTTTTCCAAATCACTAACCAAATCCAACTTAACACTACATATCTGCTCATATTTTGATAATATATCCACAAATCTATGATGGTTTTTAATTATATCCCGAATTATTGATGGGTATTCATCCATGTTCTCTTTGTCCACAAGAGCATTAGAGAGATGGCCATTCTCGGTGGTCGAAGGACTCTGAATAGGTCCCATTAAGCCTTCTCTCTCCCGTTCCTGATCACTCTGGGTACTGACTACTCTATCTTGGTCCACATTTCTATCCTGCCCTAATTCCGTGAATACAGCGGACACAGGCCTTTCAGCCAGCAGAGCATTCCCTGAATGAACGTCACAATTAACCTCCATAATATGACAATTAGGTTGACTCTCATCAAAGTTGTCTTTGTTGAGCCTAGGTTGGATCCCAGGAGTTTCCACAGTTAACATTTCATCTTTTTGGTGTGAGGGCGACCTCTTTTTTTCCTCCATCTCACCATCATCACCTCTGGAGTCTCCATCAGTCATAGAATTACAGGGCATCATGCCCTCACAACCATCTCCCACGCCCATCGACTGTGGCTGACTGTTGAATGAGCTGTCATCAGCATCACTACCAGTACCAGCTATAACTGCATGCATCGCCTGGTTAGTACTTCTACTATTTCCCTGGCTTTGATCGGCCACAACAGTGTTTCTATTACAGCATTCATCACCTCGTGCTGCTTTTTCAGAGAAAATACAATTGCTGCCAGATGTGTCTTCTGAGCTGGGGTTACCTCCCTTGATGAACTTTCCAGCAGGTTTATCCTCTGTACATAAGACATTGGAAGAATCAGGTTTATTTGGAGTCATGTCTGATTCTGACACACTCTGACTAGAAATATTTTCTATTGTAGGATCAGAGTCAGAACTGCCAGATGCTTTTGTGTTCCTAAATGTTGCATTATCACCAGCAGTGAGGTCAAAATCAAAATCACTATCAAAATCACTAACCTCTGACCCTGTATTAGAAAGGTCATCAGGGTTCAAGAGGTCATACATATCATGTTGACACATAAGACAATTTTCATGACAATCCCCACTGGTCTCAGATTCAGTGCTTAACTGGTTTCTTGGTTGTCCATCAGACGTCTCAATTATCTCATGAGACAACACATTATCCTCAGACTCAATATCACTAGCATCTGAGTCTGTGAATGGAAAGTGTTCCGAGTTTCTTGCACTGTGATACTCCGTCGGAGATGACAGGTTGGATTCCGTACAGTCCCTATTGTCGGATATATCCAAGTATTTATCCACGGATGAACCAGGATTCTGGGATTCCTTGTCAACATCAGTCCCTTTGATTGCGGTAAGCTCACTTTGGACTTGTTGTATCTCACTTTCCTCCACCTCATTTATTTCAAAATCAGCTATAATATTACCCATGGTGGTTCCTTAGCGATGACTGGGTTTATATAGATCAAATCACAAAATGAGGAGAGGAATGGGCAGTGGCACATACATTAGTCACTAATTTGTTTGGTTTTTTATTCTTCTCCTATTTCTTTCAGCAAAAGCAACAGAAATGATTTTCACAGATGGCATAGAATCAAAATGTTGAGAATCATCAACATATCTGCTACAAGAAGAGATGAAGTTAATACACGACACTTGGCATTGCTTTTTTTAACTTAGCTCTTCATACATCTCTATTTGACGAAAGGTCACAATCATTTCTGAATAATTTAGCTTGAAACAATCCCACTGCAATTGTAAAATGGCAACTGTGTATGCACAATCAAGAGCTCTTTTCTTGGAACCAGCGCAGAAACCTTGCTGTAACATCATGATATAAAGCAAGAATCTGATGATACAAAGCACTGAGGTTGTAGTTGTTCATCCATTAACCATCCCGAAATGAAGCCGAGCCATTGCACAAGTTGTTCACCTGACATTACATGCACACAACTGTCATGTCCAAGTCTTATTTTCTTCTCACCAGCTATTTACACTGCTCTCCTCCTGAAATGACAATGACCTCGCATGGAATATGAAATGTCAGGTAGCTTCCCTCTGTCCATTACTTCTCGTCTAACTGGTCAGGTGACATCCCGTCAGAATCAGTTAAAAATCTGTCTGTCTCTATTAATGTTAATCTTTAGGACTGTTGATGTGAGAATGATAGATAGGTAAGAGTAATGACCAGGCTTTCCATTACACCCCTGTGTAAACAAACACTCTGTCCATCACACACAATTGTGTAGCTGGTCCTGTTACGTAATGGTAATCTAATGTCATTAAGTAATGATTCAGTTCCATAAAATCATCACAATGGCTAGGGACTTCTCCACCATAGTGAATTTAGTATCCTCAGGAAATTCTTCAACGCACAAAGGCCCCAAATAATTTTCTCCTTTATCACCCCCCAAAAAATCACAAACTGAAAGCAATTTGCCCAAATCCTGTTCAATTATTGGATCTGCACACAGAGGAAAATTCTCAGCAGTCCAAATGCATTGATTAATTCTGCATGAAATCCATAATACATGTAACTCGTGACATGCATGTATGAGTATGTTGCTGATTAGGATAATCCATGCTTAATCTCTGTAAGCTTTGGACAGACGACCCATCTCAAGTAAACGGTGCACAGACAATGAAAGAGACACCCTGCCAGAACCCATCACAGTGTCTATATATAACACAGGAGACAGAGCTGGATCAATACAGACCTACTGAATCAATAGGACTATTTGTACCACTGCAGGGGAGTAAACTCCAGGCTACTGCACACTACATGTAATCTCTGAGACCAGGATTATAAGGGATAATACGTTAATGGGATTATATCCTGTGGGTTGATTGCCAACATCTTTGATGTTTGGGACCTGCCCTCTTCGTTTATGTGGGTTTAAACTGTGTGTGTACTTCACTCAGAACAATGCAATTTTTGTAATAAGAGATGTATAATTTTAATTAAATCTGACCTGAAGGCCAAATCATGGGTTACTTATTCACATATTTACCATTGCTGAAATACTTCTGATCTGACATATTTATTGCGTTAGATTAGATTGTTTAATTTAATTTTAATCTATCCAGAGCAGTATGTTCTGACACAATCTATCAGCCCCCCAAATTAACATTATCAATCTTAAACAGCAAACAAGTGCTCTTTTGACCTAGATGCACCTAGTAAGAAGAATGCAAGTAATAATTCTGACACCTATTCATAGTATATGTAAATATCACTTATCTTACCAAATGTGCCCACAAAAATAATGCCGTACCTGTCAACACAGATTTTTCACATACATCATGTCCAAATTTTGACAACAGATAAGGCCAGTGCTTTATCCATAGACAGCAACAACCTCCCTGTCCCAACAGTGTGAAACAATTTGTAGTTCTGATACTTTGGGATACAATGCTAGTCCTTAATCCACAGATATGCTACCTTGATAAGACTAGATAATAGTCTGAGGTAACAACAAAGGAAAGAGCTTAGTTGGAATATAATAACAGATTTGGAAAACAGTGAATCAACTTGAATTTCACGAGTACAGTCTTTATTCCATTTATCGCTGCTCGAGATCAAAATATGGGAGTTTATTCAAAAGAAAAATGACTGCTCCTAGTAATATCTCTGTTACCTCGGATGCTTGTCGATTTTAAATGAATATTAGGTATGTCCAGAGACATTTGTAGTTGAACAATGACGTCTGTAGTCTTAAAATATCATTTTGAGAATTTTGACAAGAAAACAATTGCATGGTATTAAGAGAGAATGTGGCAACCTAATAGGACATTGAAATAATGAAAACTTATCTTCACTTGACTACTTCAGTTGAAAATGTAATAGCTGAGCAAGAAAACAACTGCGTGCAATTCATTATCTTAATAAATGGAACAAAATACAGCAAGATAGTAAAAGGCTCCAGATACACTGATTTCCACTTGAATGATTAAAGAGTTCATGCAGCCAAAATGTCATACATGTACCTGGCACTTAAAAAAATAATATTTGGTAAGAAAACATCTGCATAAGTAGGAGAGTATAATAATGAAAGTAGGGAGCAAAATGAGTTTAAATAAGATGGTATATTTTAAGCAATACTAATTGGGAAAACAAAGGAAGATTGTACAATTTCCACCTGACTGGCCAGTAGTACACAACAGTAATTGAAGGTCCATCCTTCCCTAATGCTGACAATATAACTGTCTCAAACCTGACAGTACAGACGCAAGCCGCAAGCCGACTTTAATCAGCCACAGTCTGACCTTCGACCTCCCGTACCTCCACACAGGGGGTGTCCAATCAATTGCCAAATGACCAGCAGCCATTGTCATTATATGTATCTCTAACTGAAATTTGATGAGAGTTTTATGGATGGTTAACAGTTATTTTATACATCTGTTTTTATACATCTGTAAATGACACCCTTGAATCAATAACACTACACACCTGTTGGCCCAATTCAGCTTGTTCATTATGTTCTAATAAGTAAGGAAGCAAAAACTTCTAAAAGCCGAATGCTAAATATTTCAAGGGAAAAAAAAAATTTTGCCTTTGAATCTTGAAATTTTGAGCTGTTCGAATAACAATTCTGAAATAACAAATATATTTTAGACATGTTTTATGTGTTACTGCAACAGTAAGTGGCTCTCTAGTTAAATGCTAGTCTATCATTCCAAAATTTCCCATTGTGATCACTGTAAGTATAATTTCATGTGATAGAACACTAAGGGGCCCCTGTGTGTTTGAAAACCCTAACCTACCATCACCACCCACAAGACTACCTAGCTACTGGGTCAGAAGGTTGTGTAGAAAAGTGACAGATTCACCAGGCAGGGGGTAAGTTTTTCCCTTGCAGAGACAACATTCAGCCACTTGCTGTCACATACCAACCACAATGCTACCTATTGTTATGAAACACTTCCCCCCTCTCATTATGTGTGTACACTTCATTCCAATTATTGACTGTCAAGGCATGTTGCCTACCGGTGTGCAATAATCCCTCAGTAACTGCACTTCTTTGTTTGTTCTCTCTTAATGACAAACATTATTGAAATACAAGTGTAGTCAAGTTTTAGGATAGCTAGAAAGAAGTAATCATGAAATTGCTAACAAACCTGTCAGACACAGATAATTAGGGCGGCTACCATTCCACTGCCCTGACTGGTTTTTCAGCAGGTCTTTGATCATGCGATTCCTTTGACAGTCTTGGCAACCTTGTGTTGTTTCATCCCATTTAAGATGTTGCACACTGCCTTCAAACAGCACCAAACACCTTTGCAACATTCGCCCCAGTTCTTCGTCTGAACACAGACTTGTCCGGCGACTCATTATTTCCATGGCGAAAAAAGCTTGAATTTCTTTGTCGCAGAGTACTTGTTCTTTTACTCCTGAAGGTGTGTTATAGCATACATTAAGGCAAGGTTCACAAGAATTTAACACAGACACATACACATAGAAATCCCCAATGTTCAGAGACTGTTCAGAGAGCTTGTTCAGGTGGATGACTATGTTCTCACCGTAGCAGACAGGCCACAGTTTGTGATTCCCACACTGGCACCAGTCTTCATCCTAAAAATCAAAATCAAATTACATTACAGCATATATTTCAATAGGGAAATGGGTTTTTGTTATCAAAATTTCATTTTTTTTCTTCTAAGATTCACAAAATTGCTCCCAAAATACCAAGGTTATTACATGCACTAAGCTTTTTTTTCCCTAGTCAAATCCTAAAATAAATTGCAGAAAAGTACAAAATCCATTTGTGCTTTTAAGTCAACATTTATACTTCATATTCCAATGTTTATCGTAGACTTACTGAAATTCAAAAGATCTGAGAAAATATTCTGGAACACTTATATTAATACTGCAACAGCCAAGAACATACTTAGGGCCAGATCTCCCTTTAAAATCCTGATGAATGAGTTTTGTATCATAAAGTCAATAAAAAGCAAAATTGATGCACCCGTTATTGCACAAGATAACATTCTGGCATCTAAACAATCAGAGTTATACCTGTACTGGACAGGTAAAAATGAAGAAAGTATAGTGCAACATACAGATTCTGATATTTGTAAAATATCAAATCTATGTATTAAACCTTGATTATTAAAAGCAAAAGATATATATGCAAAAAAATCTCAAAGATTTATGCAATGACAAATCAATGTGAATGCATAACCTAATCTCATTTTGGTAGTAAGTTCTCAACATACACTTGAACTAATGTGATTTTGAATGGTAATCAATCATTTCCACGGATTCATTCTGGTCAAAGATTAAAAGAACAGAAGCAATGACATAACATAAATCCCTATGTTTACAAATTTAAAAGACTATATAACAAAATTAGAACTTAAATCTACCTATGTGTAATAATCCTAACATAAATTCTCCTGTGAAAAAGAAAAATCATCATTTAATCTTCTTAAAAAGCAAACCAAAATGACCAATCATGCACTTTAACAATACATTAATGTATTGTGGATTGATTCATACTTTAGAAACTCTGCCCATCCGATCCCAAAAATTTCTTTTGGTTTCAAATTATCTTACCAATTTATAATGTATCAGAACCTTGATTTTATACACTCAAATCCTGCAAGACTTCAGACAACATTCTCCAACACTCAAATCTAACTATAAGGTGACAATAACCAAAATCCAAAGGTGAATCCCAAATCTATCAACCTTATGTGTTCTTCATTCACCAACTTCAAAAGATGCATTCACACACTGTGACTCCATTCAGGACTTTTGCCATCCTATTTGCTGTATAATCAGGTCTTTTGGGGTTCTTGTACTTTCCAATTCACTAAACGAATGCAAATAGACTTTTCTTCTCTTTTTTTATCAGCATACATATATATTCAGTACTTATTTAGTGTTTACACATTCTTGTACAGAGTCCAAAATCTGTCTATAATTGTTCTTCAATCTGCAAACTCCCACAGAGTCCCACTCCTCTATCTCTAATCCCTTCTTTGACTTTGTCCAGGGCTGGGGGATAAAACCTAAAAGACCAATAGCTCTGTTCTTACCCAGACTTACAAGGCTACCCACTGGCCCACACAACAATCGGAACCTTTTCTTCTTTGCCAATTTCCTAATCTTAACCTTGCACACTCAGGTACATAATCTTTTTTTCTCTCTCCTTCTATCCAAGGTTTATATTGGACCACCAATGTATACACAATTCTCTAATCCTAAAGCAGATCTTTACACAGGAGAGAAAGTAAATGTTTCCGTACAAACACCTACATATAAAAGGCTAGCTAATTACGTGTGACCAGTTAAAAAACAATAGACATGAGAGATGAGGCCATTGATAGATAGGCGGGGTCCTTTTTTGTTTTATCTGTTTGTTCAAAAGGTGTTTGTACACACCAACTGCATAACGATAACTGGGTGTTCATATTTCAAGACACAACAAATACCATAGAATATATCTAGATCACCATTGGTCTCAAAATATGACAAACATGCAAGGTAAAAGAACAACTTTCTAAAGCATGAATACTGTGAAAATAAATCGAGTTTCCTGTTGGTTTTTATGTTGCTTTTTTTTTATAAAGGGAAATCAGCCATTTAGGAAATTCTAAGCTTTTACTTATTGTCACTGCCTTCAAATCTATTGGCATTTGGGCATGAAATTATAATGATACAAAAAGTAAGTGAGTAAACATCATGAGCTATTAAGATAATTACAAATATACAGAAGAAAAAACCTACCAACATGTGGTAATTAAAAATCACACAACTGCTAACATTTAAAGATAACCGTCCCATTAAAATTGCAAGGTGCTTTACTAGCTAATTTTCTGTCACATTTATCACGAAACCTGTTTCAAAAATGGCATTATAAATGTTTATGTACAATACTTGCTCAGGTCATAACCTCAACTTCAAAATCAGTCAATGGCCCTTTTCTTCGGTAAATTGATACAACCAACAACTATTAGAATGCATCAAGCTTTTAACAGCTTTGAGACTTACTTTCAAATTGAAACATACCACAAACTGCTAATAACACCAGAGAACAAGAACGTTCCATTGAAACTTTGAACAAAAGCAGTTTTCCCGTTGCAGTGAAATTGGGTGACCCTATTCAAAACTCGCAAAAAGAGATTTGCCCCGAAAAATACCTTTGAAGTCATACATATATATACCCAATGTGTACCTTAACAGGTAGAAGAGAAGCCTTTTTCATATCTACCGATAGAGCTATATTGACAGAGATCTAAGAATGAGTATATATATTTTTAGAACCTTTACAAGACGGAGAAAGCTGAACCGCTGATTTGCTATCAATATTCCAAAAACAGAAAGCCAAACCTGAGTATTCTTTATTGATTTCACGATATATTTGTATAGCTACTATGGTACACATGTACATGCAATATCAAATTAAAGGCACCATCTTGGTTAAGTTTACGAGGGCCAGAAAGATTGATCACGTTACTAGGAAGCTATCAATCATTGTGAAGATGTATCAACAAAACATTCATTTATTTTTTACAAATTGAATTTAGTTTTATTTCTAGAATTTGAAAATAATTAACCTACACATACTTTCATTTTTATCACACAATTATGAAAAATAAAAAAAGATGGTGCAGCAAGTAAATTTTAGAAAGCATGCATGGGTATATCACAATTTATGAATGGAGAAATGCGTCGCATAGAATAACTTCATCAAAATTAACGACTGACTTACATTTGCTTGCTCTGTTCAATACCTCGGGTATCAATGTGAATTTAAATCGCCGATCAGGAGACATCCACTCCAATCCTTAAAAAAAACTCTGCAAATAACCACGCACACCTGTGGTTCGAACTGACCGCCCTTCAATAATCATCCCCCAAAATTCACTGGATATCAGTTACGGGAGTCTTGAATGATATTTTTTACTCACTGAGCACCTCGGATAGTGACTGCTCTTGCAGGTTTATTCACTAACCAAGTTTTACAACAGAACCATTCAGGGATATGGGTCACAGTGTCAAAAACCTTTCAAGCAGACAAGTTTGACAAAGCAGGTCTGTCAATCAAGTCCACAAAGCTTGCTATCTTTTCTTATTGGAAACAGGGTATACACCCTTTATTTAGGCTTCTGTTTTTGAAACTCTGAATTTTTGCACCTATTGCAATGAAAGAAGATCAGTCTGTGTGACCTTCAATGACATAACATCAAAATATAAATATTACCTTATAACATGCATGCGCTCTGGCATGCTAAACTTTAAAAATTACTTTGTGTGCTAGACATTTGTTCAAATTGCATTCAATACAAAAACTAGGTAGATATGAAATTTGAAATTTCTGATACATGTACTAGTATGATTTCTTAGTTGTACCTGTAGATCAGTAAAACACATCTTTGCTAGCCAAGGATTTACAATCCACTCTGCTACTCTATTAGAGTGGATTGTAAACCCTTGGCTAGGTAAGATGAGTAAATCAGTGCATGTAATTTTCTATTCTTGAACTGACATATTAATGCAATTGAATTTATAAATGTAGATTGATAAAAGTCAACAAAATTGCACAAGTATTTACATTCTGTAAATAAGTATTTACATACCATATAAAAGCAGAATTTTAAAGTGTTCATGGAACTATGAGACATTAATGTTTTAATGAAACTAAGTAACTAAAAGGGACAACAGAATTCAAACATAGAACTCAAAGTTTAAAATTCGATCTTTTTTGGTTAATATTAATCTACAGATGGTGGGGATGGGAATATGCATCCTACATACAGTTGATCATTCAAAATAAAAATTTATTTGAAATACAAATTTCTATAGAAAATTTTGTATAAAATTATATTACACAAACCAATTTAAAATCAATAAACACCAAAATCAATAAATAATTAAAAGTAGGAACACCAAAATAGATAACGAAAATACAGCTGGTTTTTTGGGGGATGGGGATATAATTTTGGACTATTGTGGCAATTTTTGAAAATTCACCAAAATTAAAATCACCTGTAACATTCAAAAAAGAACCAACAAACAAAAATAAACCAACAACAAATAATGAACTGAAAATTTGAAAATCTGATTATACCAAATATCCAAAGTTTGCTGACTGTGTTTTGAAGATCCAAAGAAAATTCCAGGAGTCTTGAAACTGGCACCAGTTTTAAACCATGTACATGTACACACAGATTGGAATCAGCTGCCAAAATGACATCATGACAGAGCTATGTCTGTGGTATTACAATAACAATGGTAAATATTTGAGGACATTAAAACATAATCACTTTGAATGCCAGTGTCAATATGCCTCTCTGACCTTCCCATAATAGATTAAGTGAAAGAGAGAGTGTATTGAAACAGCTAGAAAAGAGCGAAAGCTTGTTTTTCAGAATTACATAACACCTTGAAAAGAAAACTAACTTGACAATTAAAACATTTGGGAGATGATTTATCAAGCCATGCTTGTAAAAAGCTTCTTTGTTGCTGTACAGTAGAAGCATATGAAAGGAATTTACACCTTTAATATCAAATACCTGGTTAAATTACATTAATATTACACAGCATACATGTATACCAGTATATGAAATTGCTAACATATGTTTACCATATTTATATTTCATATTTTCAGAAGAGTTGACATAAGTTTTGAATTTGCATGTTCATAGATAAAAAATTTAAATTGATAAACAAAATAATTATGAGTGTTCAATTATCTGCTGATTTTCAGAATACAGACATTATGATAAAGTCAAAAAAGACTTACTGTCAGGTAATTTTTCACATAAGTAAACATGTATACATATACTGCATACTTGTTTATTAAATATAGATATGAAATTTGAAACCTGTCAACAAACATATCAACTATATAGATAAGAATCAAATGTGGTGCATAATATAACTTTCTTTTCTATACAAATAAAACAAACCCAAAAATTTTCCAAAATCTAGTTTAAATGAGCATAAAAAAGAAACCTATATTTCAATGTACATGTAAATATGGTATAATATCAAGATATCCTATTACAAAAATAACAAAACCATCTTTACCCTGTCATTAAGGTCCTGACTTGGAGAGTGGAATGAGTAATTTGTTTGCGGGTCATCTTAATAAACTACCTGGTTGTTTGTGCTGAGCTAGCCGTCACAATGGGGAGTTCCTGAGTGGACAAGGTGCCCGGTCTTTGTTAGTGGAGTGTGTACCTTAGGAGCAGGCTTCTTATCACAGATACCTAGTCAACCACTCATGTTTATCAACAGCAATAAAGTTCCTACTTGTTAATCTATCTGTCTGAGGGTGAGGGAATGTGGAGAGTGGGGGAGTAGCCCTCTCTGTGAAATCACACCTTGAACTTTGACAATAAAGTTTCAGTCTTGGTTTGGGGGTAGGGTAGTGCAAGCAATGCATTTACTTGTATTTTGATAGTTAAAAAAAAAACCAACAAACAACTTTCCATAAAATTGTTGAGCAATATGAGACGGGTGGTGGTAGTAGTGGTTAGGGGGTGCTAGCATTTAGAATCTAACTTGCATTCAGATAGATAGCAACAAAAACAAGTCAGCAGGACTACGATAATTGAACAATTTTATCTCTTTCGTTGTTAAAGTTCCTTGCAGCATATTAACATAAAATTGTGCACAGGCAACTTCATCACATGTGAATCATATGATTTGTATGATTCTCATATGAAAGGCAATACATATGAGAATCATATGTGGCGAAATTGCCTATGTACCTGGGCAGGGTACAATAGGGGTAGCTAGTGCACTTGTATGTAATATTGTATACTTGCCAGCAATCAAACATTCAGGTAGTCAGATATTTTGTGATGATTCGTTTATTCCAAGTTCCTGCTACATTGCCTTGAAATACCTTGATATTCAATGTAGCTAAAATAGTTGAGATTCAACTCTCTCAAATATCATATCATTATATGTAATCTCTGATTCAGTATATCAATACAAGATTAATTTCAAACTCATGTACATTTACTTGTACATGTATATAAATGTATACACTACAGCATGTAGATCTCCATCCAAAAATTTGTCACAAAAGAATATCCAGGAAGGTACTAGTATTCGAAACCATCTGATTATATTCCACTTCCAAAATCATTTTATTGAATGTTAACTACATTAAGGTGTAAGTATTTTTTTCCTAAATGAAACAAATCTGAGTAAAGAATGTCAATATGTAATTAGAAAACTAGATATATAGGTTCAAAATAACAGAGCGATCTCCCTTGAGAAAAAGCATTGTTCTTCCATTAACTGAGATATTTCTTTCATTATCAGAGAGCCATTCATTTTTCTTGTTGGAACCCAGAAGATTAAGATTAATTCATGAAATAAGACATCTTTGCTGGTCATGGATTTACACTCCATTCTGCTCTCCAATTATGGAAAGCTTATCAGAGTGGTTTGAAAAACTTTGGCCAGCAAATATAGAAAGGAAGGGCATTAACTCCTAATTTATTGGTTTCAATAGGGATGTTTCACTAATAGCGTAATGAATCAATTGTACATGGAAAATTGATATAAGACCATCACAAAATAATAATGTGTTTGTACCAGCAACATCGTTTAATTCTTTAATGAAAAAAATGTGACTCCTACGCAATTCAACTAACTAAACATTGATGATGTTTAAAGAGCTGTTATTCATGATAATATTATATAAGGGTGGATAAATGCTTTGGGAAAAAATAACAAGGCCTAATACTTTTACTACTCTGGAGAAGTCATAAAACAGTGTCAGTGTGCTCTGAAATCCAACAGCTTTATTCTAGAGAAAACGGATATAAAAAGAAATCTCTTCGACAAACTGAGCTCATTTTATATCTCACTCTAAACATCAAACATGTCTTATCAAAAACCATAAAACTTTTCTCACTTATAATGGCTATTTACTCAATTTCAATTTATTGCACAGAAGCATACTAGTTGTCTGTTACATAAAAAAAGACCGATTTCTACCTGACAGAAAATTTCAATTTGATAGGATTTTCCACCGTTAAGATGTTATCAAGAGAACCCAAGTATGCAAGAGGTGAATCCCTTTGTAATGAGATATATCTATTACACAAAACCTCCCAATATTATATGTTTGGTTTAATAATGCAGAGGAAAATGACTGAGTTTCCTTTTTTTAAACTCTGGCCGTGAGAAAGTCACGGAAGCTAGATATTTGATACACAACTTTACGACATTAAGTGCGTTGCCGTGTGTTTGTCTTTTTATCAGTGTCAACTTCTTATCACTGGGTCAAATACTTTGATCTGCTCCATTTAATGCACCTAAATAATATACGCCGCATTTTAGGATTTGATACAGAAGCCAGCATGTCATGACTGTGCTAAATTTTTCAACATGTCTGGTTGTATGGATGCTAGAGTTATCTTTCTTAGCATTCTAATATGGGAAAATTGAATTATTAAAGAAAAAAAAGGTAAAAGAAGTATTAATAGGCCAATACATTTGTTTCAAAATGTATGTAAAGTTTAACACAAAATTTCAAATTTAGGGACTTATATGAAGCAACAAAATAAACCATGCAGTAATACTGTTTTGGTCCTCCAATATAAAAGGATTTACCTGTATGTAAATTTTCAAGTCCAGCTACAGGAAATTCTAATAAAAATGTGATAACAATATATTCTTCAATCCTAAAATAGGTAGGTGGGGAATTTCATGATAATTTTGCATATATCCTTTCCAATAAATGGATGCGTAAGATTTTGGTTGATAGTTAGCATATTAACAGTTTAAGAAAAAGAGACATTTGTTTTACCTTTTTAAGTGTTTGAAACAAATGGCACACTGGTAAAATAAAAGATGATATAAACTGGTCCTTGTTGCCATAGTAACCATCTTCACACACAGAATGCGCCTCATTGATGGCAGTTTGGGTGCAGGCTTGATAAAAATCTTCCAGATGTCCTTGAAGAACTGTGTCAAGGTCAATCACTTCGTCCTACAAGAGCCATTAAAAATCATATATTTACATTCACTATGATTCCCCCTATTAAATTGTATTGATTGATTTGAGTGATATTTACCCACAACACAGAAGACCGAATCACAAAATATGTAGGGCGTATGAATACAAGAACTACTTACTGTTTGTCAACAAAACGTCTGCTGCTTCAATAGCTTTGAAGTATGGCCTTCGGTGACTTTGATGTGCAGTTTCAGGATATGGACATCCTTAATTTTCTAATTGATGAAGAAAATGAAGATGTGCTGCTTCAGACTATTGATCTGGATTTAGGTTTCTTGAATTCTGTAAATGAAGACAAAAAACTGGTTTCTACAGTAACTGAAGCTGGCATGGATAATTCAGCCCAAATTGAGACTGTAAGTTCATGCCTCACATATATCATAAATCTAGATACAAATTAAAATAAAAACAATTCCTAGAAAGCATTAAACAATTTCATAAAGTTCTGCAATATCAACTGAGTTAGCAAAATAATTAAAAATTGGATATGATCTTACAGGATCCACCAAAAAAAAGGTTTAAACCAACAATAAGTAAGGATATGGACGAACTGTTTGAGGCCAGACAAGCCCCTAACACAAAACGCAACACACTGTGGGGACTAAAAATATTTCAAGGTACATATATACATGTACTTACCACCTGTGGCACACTCAGTGCAGTGAGCACATATTCAGTAGTTGACATTGACATAAATATAAAAGCAAATGAAACCAAATTTTGTTGCATATTTTCATCAAACAATCAGAATTTGGTCCATATGTTATATATATGCCATCTTCATTGTAGAATGGAACCTGGAAACTTATGGAAATGAAATAGATTTGGCTAGTGTTGACCCTCTTACCTTGGCTAATTCTTTAGGGAGGTTTTATTGTGAGGCTAGACCGCAACCAAAGAAATCTAAGGAAAATGAATCTCAGAATGAGGAACCTCTTTATCATAAGAATAGCCTCATCAATATAAGAGCCGCCATCAATCGCCATCTCGCAGATCTTAAGAGGGAGATTGATATTGTGCATGATAAGGAATTTAAGACACCGAATGGCATTTTGGATGGGTTATTTAAAGAAAGAACAAGGCTAGGATTATCCAAGCCCACACAGCACAAGGCCATTATAGATGAAACAGATCTGCTCAAAATCTACACTTACCTCCAAGGGGCAAAGTCATCCTCAACTATTCTCCGTCATGCAGTATGGTATTTCCTAGCCATTCACTTTGTTTCGAGAGGAATGGAATTTCACCATCAGCTCCAGGTTAATAGCTTTAAATTCCATCATGATGATACAGGAAAATATGTTACCTTGGAACATGAAACGCTACAGAAAAACCGACAAGGTGGCATTTCCTCAAATGATGGCAACAATACTGATATAAGAATGTATGCAACAGGGGACAAAAACTGTTGCCCCGTGGAATTATTACAGCTTCTTATTAACAAAACTGACAAAAATGCCACCAGTCTATTTAATCAGTACTTCAGAGATGTTCTCATGGATGCAGACAAATGGTTTTCTGCCAAGCCTCTTGCTAAACGCACTTTCGCAAATTTTCTTAAAGAAATTTGTATTGCAGCTGGGGTAAAAAAAAACTACACACCGCACTGTTTGAGAGCTACATCCATCACTTACCTTAACGATAGTGGATTTGAGGCTCGTCATATTATGTTTATGAGCAATCATAAAAATGAGAGTTCTCTCCGCTCTTACAACAGATCAGTGTCTTCAAATCAGAAGAAATCTTTGAGCAGTACACTATCGAGCATGGCATCCGCATCTCGTCCTGATGAAAACAAAGCTTTAATGCCTATTCTCGGGTCATCCAACGTAGAAACTCCTTACCAGGTACCCAGAGAAGTTGATTTGACATCAAATGTTGTGAACATCGCCAACCAAACACAGAAAATAAGTCCAAACACTGGATTTTTTAACAATTCTTCCTTCAGTAACTGCACTTTTAATTTCTCAAAGTAACCAAGATGGCTGACTTCGGACCGGATAACGACGTTGTTTATTATGCCTACGCTAATAAACATTTCATTAACATTAATATTTGTTAACTGTTAAACGAATTCAATGTTTTGATTTGTTATTAAACAAATGTTTTCTACATCAACTACCACAAAAAAATTTAATTTTTCATTTAAAATTCATAACGTTGTGCACTATTTTTTGTCTGTATTATTTGGCTGTTCCAGTGGCTCTTCCGTTAATTGCGCATTACAAGTAGAATAAGGCGGGGATTTTGAAAAATAGATCATATTAGCGGAAAAAGGAAATAAGGCTAAAAATATAAATATAAGCATTGAATCCTTATTTTTTGAAAGATGTGGTCTCATAACTGCAACGGTGTGTGCAAACAAATTTTCATAACGCGCTAGCGCGCGTTATTCAATTTGTATGCACACACCGTTGCAGTTATGAGACCACATCTTTCAAAAAATAAGGATTCAATGCTTAAGTAAAAGAAAAATTTAAGGAAAAATACAAATCACACATATACTTGTACAGTATGCATTTCCCCACATAAACAAATGCATTAATATTTTTTTCTTCAACTATACTATTATACCACTTTCTTTCCTGTAAGATCCATGGATGAAATGTTGGATCAGACAATGAGGAATATATGGGTTTATAACCCAGGTTTGAAGTACCATATATCACCAAGGAAAAGAAATATACCGGTAAGCTGAAGTGGCAAAATGACAATTTTGTTTACCTAACATGATGGCCTTTGTTTGGTTGGAGTGATTTTATCATACATCATCATTAACAAAGTTGACATTGTGGGCAAGCAACCATGTTAAATTCCATTAGTTTGAAAGGCACAAGTAAAGGGGAAATAGGTCTCAAATCTGAGAGCTTTTAAATAACATTCTAATGACTCATTAAAAAATATAAACATGGCTCATGTAAGGAAATATAGGTAACAAAGGGGGGCAGAGCAAAAACAGACTTAAAGTAAATGGCTGGACAGTGAATTGAACCATGGATCATTGTATTTCTAGTCAGATGGTTTACCACTGAGCAAATACTGTAGATTCCTAATTAAACATGAGGAATTAATATCTGTGTAAAATCGTGAGAAGCACATCTCACGAATTTTAATATCTTGCTTTCATTTTTCGGACATATATAAGCTACATGAAGCTATGATAAAAATTTGGCATTCTCACGATTTGATGGAAAACGGTTGAAACGAGGAATTAAGTACTCGCATAAAATAAGGAATCTACAGTAATTACTGTTAATAATAATGTTTCATTTAAATGTATATTGCCTCATCTGCTTCTTCTACAATTTATCAGCATTACTATAATTTTGAATTTGTTCCAGACCAATTGTTCTGGACAAATTTTGAAAACAGGATGTTTTTATGCTTCTTTAGCATATTACATCTTTATTGCTGAGATGTAATGTTAACAAATGAATGAGCAGAATCCAAAGTAAGATATTTTGCCTTGCACACTGCAAAAGATACATAAAAGGGAACCCCTAAAGTTAATTAAAATGTAAATGTTAGAATACCAAATCTTAAAAATAAGTTGTCAGAAAATTAATTACTTCACTCTATGTAAAAATAAAAAATTAAATTAATATGTGTACAAGTTGTTTCATGAATGTACATTCATTCCAGGTTACATATATATCACAAAGAATAACATTGAATATATTATCACTGTGTCTCAAAAACCAAAGCATACAAACTGTTGCACATGCATGCCTCTGCATAAACAATACCATATCTATTATTGAAGCCCCTGTAATTTGTAACTATTCTAAGCAAACGAAAATATAGCCATTATCTTTTTCTTTTCTTTTTTTTAATCTTATAATTCCCCAAAGGCCTAAACATATTATAAGGCTCAAATCATATAAAAGAAATGTTAATTTAAATTCACCATAGTACACACACATGTTGCAACCGTGCTATATTTACATTGACCATTTTCTGTCAGTGCTACAGTGCTTGTGAAGTCAATCCCTGCTGTCTGTTTAGATCGTGCTATCTTGAAACTGATTTTGCTGGATAATTTTAAACATGTCTTAGTATTTCAAATGAATACTTTGGTTTTCTTAAACCATTCAGTCCATTCAGACCATTGACATTGTTTTTTTCGAAATTCGCAGACTTTGGTGCTGTTGTTTGTTTTTCAAGTATTCCGAACCCAATCGAAATTTCATTATCACTCCTTGATGTATTAATATTTGAATATAATTATTATATATCACACATTGCATTGGTTGTAAGTGTGTGATATATTTTTCGAATTGAATTTATCACATTTGATTATTTAAAAAATGTAGACGAAAAGAACAGTTTTAACAAACGCGGTTACCCCCACCAAGAATAAAATTTCTTCTTTTGGTTTATCTCTTGTTAACAAACTACTGATTTGCTTGGAAAAAAAATCACACTAATGTGCAAGAAAAAACCATTGTTAACTTTTTCTTGCATGTTATGAAAAAACCCCCAAAAAACAGAAAACTTAATATATCTGGGTTTTGTTTTTTGTTTCTTTTTTTAGCTGAATTTTTCTTCACAATAACACAGAAAACCATGGAGATAGCAGTAATATCAACCACGTTATTGGAATGACCTGATTAGTTTTTGACCGTGTGACTTGAAAATTTCTCGCACCAAGGTCGAATCATCCTAACCATCCTGTGGTTACAATCAAACACAATGGCAATACGAATTTGCATAAACTTAAATGGGCGATTGTTAATTTGATGCGAATACCTTTAAAAATTCGACAAGACATTTCATGCGGCGGCAAGATCCAGGGCCCCACATGTGTGAAATTCTATTCACATTTTATGATTTCATTTTCATAAAGAGAGTTTTTATTTTTATGTAATTTTCTTAGTTAAAAATGAAATAATTAACACATTTACCGAGCCGTTACCTAACATATAAAAAAAGGTAAAAATGGATCGTATCAATGAAATTGCAAAACCTTTGCAGCGTTCTCATTTTTCTTTTGGTCCGTAAGGTTACACGTTCGGAAGAAAACATTAATAAATATTTGGCATAAACAAAGATATTATATATATCGCATATTATGTTTAATCACATTTATATCTGTATGAGAACACAATCGACAGCTTTACCTTCTTTTAAAAAAATAATAGTGACATCTAATACACTATAGAAGTTTTCTGTTTTTATGGTGTTTTTTTTTCAATATTACCTGTAATTGTTGTGAAATTGGTCTCCCCAAAACTCGACTGGCTGTGTTTGATATTCCATTTGAAAAATATCGAATAATCCCATCCGAACCAAAAATTTTCGATCGAAGTGATGCCATTGTTTTTCGACCGGACGGCATGTCCAACAGGAAAAAATATATCTACTTCTCTATGCCTGTCCTCGCCTTAATTTTCTTACTTTTATTGCACTCTTATGTTATGTCCGCATAAGCGAGAACATCCTTTGATCCAGCTTAGTCGAGTTGTTGCGGCGCATTTTAATTCACCTTTTCCGGTCTACGAAGTTTGAGGTGACAGGGTAATATAGACCTAGATAATAATACTGTACGCTTTGGGATGATGTCCAATACATCACGGGAGTTTTAAAGAGCCTAATCCCCATTCCCTCTACCTGGGGAAACAGTCAGTCAGTCGCATATGTACATGTAGTACAGTTTGGCCTAAGTCCATGCATGTATTGGTCACAGAAGACAAGATAAAAAAAAAATTTGAACGAATTATTGCAATTGATATTTTTGGGGAGACAGAAACAGTTGATTAACAAAATCTGCATAGCGAATATTTAAATTTTGAACCTTTGATATACTCGTTCTATTCACAGCTGGGGGATTATGGAGATATTGCTTATTTAAACCTTTACAAACGATTTTACGGTGTTTTAAAAAAGAATTCAAGAAATGAAGAGAGCGAGAATTTTGTGTGTTTAAAAAATGCCCTGGGGACATACGTGTGATTTGCCACACCAGCTACACGAATTTTAATTTTCAAGATTTTTAATAGTATAGAGGATACATTCTTGAGCTAGCAGGAGAACACGCTATTTTATAAAAGAGTTACATATTTTGGTAGAAATAGTTCAATTTTCTCACGGCTCTTATGACTGCCCATCCGAGACTTATAGAGTCAAATTTCTTTCACCTCGCTTCATAAGTATACATGTAGATTGCTCAGGTAGCTTCTCAAAATTCATCACACTTATCTGTACGAAAAAATAACCTTTTACAATACATACAAGGAGAGAGAGAGAGAGAGAGAGAGAGAGAGAGAGAGAGAGAGAGAGAGAGAGAGAGAGAGAGAGAGAGAGAGAGAGAGAGAGAGAGGGATTTTCAATATTGGCCTCTATATCTTGTAAGGGGTGTTAACTACGCGATCTATTATAAAAACTCTTACCATTAAATCCCGTGTTGTCACCTTGGGACGTCTGCAACAATGGTTAATATCTTGGGCCTCCCTCCCCATCACAAATACCTGGGCCAGGCCGGAAGATAGCCCACATATCAAACATTCATTGGTTGTCCAGAAGACTTGATGGAGGAATTTCCTGATCCCAGCAAGTTAATAACAAATTAGAATGCAATGTATTCCCATGTATACACCGGTATAAGTCTAAGAGAGCTCATCTGCTTATAATCATCTATATACCTGGTCAAGACATTGTCCCTCGGGCGATCGTTGGATGATATTCTTATATTGAATACTTATAAAATAAATAAATATATATATATGGAATGTTTAAGAAATAAACTATCTTCTCCCTCTAATTTGTTTTGAAGAATTATTCCTCTCTTCTCTCTCCATCTCTATTTTTTCTCTCTCTCTCGATAATCTTTCATGTTAGATTTTTAATTTTTTCAAAATATCTCTCTCTCTCTCTCTCTCTCTCTCTCTCTCTCTCTCTCTCTCTCTCTCTCTCTCTCTCTCTCTCTCAAAGAAGCTCTAATCATCTCTCCCTTGGTGAAAATTCGACAAAATCCCAAATCTTATCAATTTTATACCAGCAGTATTAATTCACGACAAAAATACGACGTGTTATTCGTAAACATCGGCCCTCCAATAAATCCCATAGTGTATTGTCCACCGACGTGTTGTTTGAACAGCATCTTTATGTTTGTTGGCCTACGATTAGCAAGAGTCAAACACAGATACACAGAGAGGATTTAATGCCCAGTAAAAGACCATCCTTAGATATTTACCATTTAAGGCCTCGCTCTGACTCAAAATTAATTAATAGCAAACTCAATCCGACATGTTTTTTTTTCCAATCTTTTACAGGAAAAGTTTTCTCAGAAGAGAAGAAAACGAAACACGAGATTAAAGAATGTTAAATACAATGTACAAAGGTATCAAATTAAAACGTCAACTGGACCACGAACAAGGCTATATATGATATGAAGAATATACATGTATAATAAGACCCTCAAACTGAAAATAATCAGGATTAAAAGAATTGGGTGTGGACATTCACGGTTCGTCATGAGCATTTATTTGTAACTCGTTGTGAAAAAAACATGTTTTGAGATAACCTTGGTAAAACATGATGAATTGTGTTCTTTTTACATGTTATTTCGAAAATAAACGCTTGCATATTCGCATATTCACATATACCGCGAAAATGTCTCATTATATAGCGAAACCTTCCCAAATAAACGCTTAAAATTTAATTATACCGCAAAGTTTTGCAAATATAATGAGTATATGTATTTATGAAGATTTGATGAAAGCGAGAAAACCTTAATATATTATCATAAGTGTTTGATCAATGTTTTATCCGATCGTTAATATAATGTACTTTTGCAACAACAACAAAATTATATGAATAGAATGCATTTAATATGGAATATAGGAAATATATGTAGGAAAGTATGTAATTAAGCATCTAAATAGTTTGTTTTTCAGTACTAATTTAAATAGATAAAAATATCTAATATCCTGAATTTTTTTTCCAACACCACACGATTCGAAGTAAAAAAAAAATCACTTTTTTGTAATTATCGCCAATGGCTTGTGAATGTATAAATGATGACATGTTAAAAACTGCTTTTATTTAAAATACATGTACTAGTATTACTGTTTAAGTTGAAATTAAATTGTTACATGTATATTTTCTAAGAAAATGAACACGGGTAAATTTAGTACATTCTAAAAATTTTCATGCATTATATGACCCGTTCGTTCAATTGATGGCCATCTCAATTTGGTTTTGAAATAAAATAAAATGCTTTAAAACGTTGAAGAAATCTGATTCTGAGTGGTGTTACATATGTAATCCGAATAAGAAATCGGCAGTGGGCATAGAGTAACCTGACAGCACCCTACAATCAATATTGTTCGTGTTTAACTTGTTTTTAAAGTCAATAACCTTTTTATCATAAAATTTCCGGGCCACTCATTGTTTTTACCTTCAGTGTTTGAACAACTAAAATGGAATACTTAAATGCAAAGAAATTCAGTTCATCCATTAGACTCACCCCCCCCCCCCTAAAAAAAATACATTATACATGTACATTAAAATATAAACAAGAGTTGTCTTTCATGGCCAATGAACACGATAACAGGACACGCACAAAAAACTCCCGTTCGTTTGAACGTTCAGAAATTAAATCAATTTCTCTGCAATTTAAAGAATATTTAAACATTTTGTGAAACTTAGAATAATCTTGTAGACAATTGGAACAAAATGATACCCCCCCCCCCCCCCCCCCCTCGACAATCATTTTGACTGCGATAAACCTGAATGAGACTGAATGTTGAAGGCGACCTTGGCTAAAAGTTATGCCAGTGTTATGACAAACCCATTAAAATGCCTCAACCCCTACATGTCAGTTGGATACATATTTCGTTTAGAGCTAACTGAACAAAAAATCATCAAATTGCTCCTAGTTGTTTTAAAGCCAGGGTCCAGAGACCGGCGTGTACACATGTACATGAATACGCTATCAAGCATCATGACATTATCTGCATGATCTTCTGTGTTTGCTGTTGAACGTCACACAGAGCATGTGACTACAGTATATGTCTGAATTAGATCACTTTTGTTTTGTATAATATATACTGCAAAACCACACGCTAAGACCCTCTGTGCTGGATTATCTATACAAATCTGGACACCCCCACTCAACCCATGGCATTACGCTTAAATTTATTCTTAAATGTATTTAATAAACACGTTAATTTCTGTTATTAAGTAGTATGCTGTCTTATATATTGTACGTGATCTTGGTTGATAAAAAAATTAAAACCGATTCATGCGCCGATTCAGGATTTAAAAATGATAAAATTGAATTTTCCAGTTGTTGTTGTTGTGTGTGTGTGGGTGGGTGGGAGTCCCCTTATACAATGTATCCACCCCAAGCGATTTTCCCACTGTATATATACATTTATAACTTAATTAGATCCCTTATGAACCATCATGCAAAAAATTTAATCATTCAATGATCATTTGAAGAAACCTGGGAATTAATATTTATATCACAAAATCTTTTTGTGTGTGTGTATATTAGCACAGAACATACAGTACAGTAAATACGTATTCAACAGAGATGGAATGCTTACAAAACTTTGGGGTTTTTTTTTATCAAAAACAAGTGTTCTTATAATTTCCTATTTTATCAATCTAAGTTATTAAAGTAAACGATTTTATATCTTGATTTGGAATAAAAGAGTAAAACGACATTATACCAATGTCGACTTAACTCAGTTTAGATTCAAAATCCTTCTTATTAATGTCAATAACCTTTAAGGCTTCCTCTCCCCTCTTTATTTTACAATCCCTGATCAATGCCAGGAATTTTACAAAAGAAAAGATTTAGTTTTGAACTAACGTCAACAAACTATGAACCATTTGCATCCTTTTTTAGCCGCATATTTACTTTGACTAACTTTGCAATTGTTTGCAAGATCACACACCTATTAGACAAATAAACCATTGTTTATAACCGACCTAGTTCCTTTAAATCAATTAATGATGTATATTATGTGCGCCTGTAATTTAAGTTTGGATTTACGCAACAAAATTCATTAAAGTTTTATTCATAGCACTTTTTTTATCGATAGATACAAACAGACAATAACATGGCCGTCGCTTACATTGTATCCAGCCATGTTAATTACACGTTGCTTTGCAATGTCCATAAACAAGATTCCTAGATTACATAAAAGGTTTAAAAAATAAGCACATTAAAAATTAATCATAAATTTTTTTGTTTTTACAAGGACAACGAATCAGCTAATTTTTGTTTTTTTAACACAGCATGACTTTCGTAGCTTTACTAACACGTGTTAGAAAGTCACGTGCAGAACAGAAAAAGGGGTCCAAGGGCCGTTCCAGTTGCAATTAATGATATGACAATGAGACTCTTTTGTTCTTCCTTTTTTCTCTTTTGTAGTTTTTGTTTTTGCCTTGATAAGGATTCTTTTGATGTTCTCATTTTCAACAAAATGAATTAGGTAATCGTATTAAAAAGCTTTTTCAATCGCTAAAAATTAAACTATCGACTGTGAGTGTAAAAAAAAAATTATACACGTGATTAAAACGAGTAATTAATTTTATAAATACATAGATAAACTTGTATAATTTTTAACAATTAAATTCTTAATTAATGGCTGCTGCACAAGACGTGCATCGGTACCCATAATAGTTAAGATGTCAAGTTGTAAATTTTGAAATTACAGGATAGGTGTAAATACAAAAAATACAACATAACAAATAGTTTTAGTGTTGTAAATTTTTTTATTTACAACGACCCAGTTAATTTAAAATTTACAACATGACAGAAGTAAATAGTTCATTTCTTAAAATCTTGTGACCATGATGAAAAAAAAACAAACAACGAAAAAAGTCTATTGTAATTGGACATAACTGCTGTAATATGGCATCGCCCTTTACAAAAGCATTGATTTTTAAAAACACAAATCAGTTGTTTGTGTGTGTAGGGCAACATGTATCATTTCAGACATTATATTTTTACTTTACACGACAATTACAGGACATACATGCATGACCAGTTAGTTCTCTTTTTCACAAAACGTGAAATAGAGTGTAGAGAAACGACACAAGACACATAGCCGTGTACTAACTTTCGTTTATAAAATTAAAACTCACTTAACGCCAGGCATGTAGCGTTAGGGGAGGGGAGGGGGGTTTAAAAAAAACTTTACATTTAGAAATTTAATTTTGAAAAAGTTAAGCCCCCCCCCCCCACTTTTACCAAAATGAACATTCCCCCACAACGAGTGTAGTTAAACTTAAAATGCCAATTTACTTGACACGTGAAAATAACACAATAATGCTTTTTTAATACAAAGGATACAGCTTTTTCAGGACAATCATTTCATTCAACTAAGTAGATGGTACTGATTAATGAAAGTCAGACTAAAATGACGTATGCACTCTATTCTTGCATTATTCCCCATGAGTAAGCACAGGGGCTAGGTGCATGCATGTATTCATCAGCTCATGCACGTGTTACTATGAAAATCAGACGATCTTACGAGATTGAGGGACGAAGGAATAGTATTCTCAGAGACATATCTGTAAAGCATGCCCATCATCATCAATTCTGCACTATTTACACATCGGAGCCGACATTAACTATCATTAACAGTAAAGCTGTAAACACACCTTTAGCCATTCACACGATATAATGACGTCACTACTTCATTCAACATGAAAAAGTACTCCTTTTAATTCTGTTATTTTTCCCTTTCCATTGTAGTGAATCTAAATAATTTATTATGATGTGAATGGATGAAGAATTTGTCTTTGCCATTACGATTCCTTTTGACAAAGTACCTTAAGTTATTGACACTATAATTAAAAAATATGTAAAAGGCTAAACTGAAAAGATATATGACGTAATTAATTAGACGGAAATCATCTGATGCGTGAGTTGAAACCGGATTGCAAAGCTCAGTTGACTTTAGAAAACGGTAGGTGCAATGATGAACTCAACATCCGGGCGAGCACCTGTCACCGTGTGACTAAGCCGTAGTCAGCTTGTGATACAGTAGGTTATGTACGGCAGAAGTACTGACGAAAGAAAGACACGAAGTTGTTGTAAGTCTTTTTTCCAAATGATTCAGTAAAAAATAAATAAAAAATAAGAGTGTTTATGCAACTCTTGTCATCAATTAAAACAGCAATGTAAAATGTTGAATTTATATGTGAACTGAAAGTTTATACACGAATATTCACTTTCTGCTGCAAAGTAGTTTATTAACTTCAAAGTTTCTTTTATAAAAACTAGAGCTGCTAGCTGGTATCGACTACCGTTCACATAGGGCGCGATTCATGCCTTTGCTCATCAGCTTGCATCGAAGTTAACTAAAAATTATTAATTTTACATCTTAAAAAAAATGGCGGTTTGGTTTTTTTTAAATTGTAACGCTTGATAATTGGAATATTTCAGCTTAACAATGACTTTTATTTCATTATGAAGTTGCATAACTGCTATTGTTTGTTATAGTCTGTCCAAATTAAATTGTTCAAAGTTTATAAATATCTATGTTCATTCAAAAATATGAAAAAATCCCAAGATTTCTCTTTTGAAACGCCCATTTAGCTTTTCAGATTTTAGATCTATTACAAGGATAAAAAATGTGATGTCCACAGGGACTTCGTATTGCAACAGACCCAGATGATAACGTTGAATAATTGTGCGAGGTATTCCGGGTGACTTCCGAATGGAGAAAAGATGTCAATATCTCCCATTATTAAATCTCCGCAAGAAATCCTGTGATTTTTTCCGAGTGAAAATGATCACGCGTGAATTTTTCTTTCGCACTTTTTTAAGAGGTACATGTATGTATGGTGTTCCGATGGGGCCACTTCGACCTTCGCGCTTTCGCCTTTAGGTCGAAGATGCGAGAGTGCGAAGTTGCGAAGGCGAAAGTGCGAGAATGCGACGGCGAAGGAGCGAAAGTGCGAAGATGCGACGGCGAAGCGCGAAGTTGCGATGGCGAAAGTGCGAAGTGCGACGGCGAAGCGCGAAGTTGCGATGGCGAAAGTGCGAAGGTGCGAAGGTGCGAAGGCGAAGGAGCGATACTACTATCGCTCCTTCGCCTTCGCAACTTTGCACTCTCGCCTTCGCAACTTCGCACTTTCGCCTTCGCCTTTTTTGATAGCATTCAGAAAGTCTCAGTCGATTACATAGAATTTGATGCAGGCACCGTACTCACCAAGGTTTTCCGATTAATCCATGATATTATTGGTACGCATGCACTAGGCCATTGTGCTTACAATGAATATTCACTGGCGTCGGAAGCAAATTGAAAGTGGCGGGGGGGGGGGGGGGGGGGCTAGACTAATCCTCAGAAATATTGAGACAAAAGTAATTCCCAAAATAATGGAAATCCTTATCCGTGGGGGGGGGGGGGGGGGGGGGGGGGGGGAGTAATTCCCAATCCGGGGGGGGGGGGGGGCTAGTATGCTTCTGAATCCAACTTCTCAATCTTTCAAGGTAAATTTAGGAACAATAATCTTTCTTGCGAGAAAAAGTGGGGGGGGGGGGGGGGGGGGGCTGAAAAACCCTCTATCGTGCTATGTTTCTAATCGTTAGGTATAACTTTGCAAAGAAAGTGGGGGGGGGGGGCTAAGCCCCCCCTAGCCCCCCCCCCCCCCCCCCGGTTCCGACGCCTATGATATTTATAGATATTTTAATGTGTATGTGACATATATGTTTACCAGTGCTGGTTATGCATAATCATTACACTCCACATAAAATGTAATGTCCGCCATAATGTATACATATGCACTTCCAGACTCCTGTCACTTACCAGCTGTCTGTTTACCGTGGATCAAACACAATGTTACTAGTATTCTAATTTCATTATGCGACACTCCTTGCTCATGTATGGATCTAGATGGGGAGAGGGGCCCCCAGGAAAATTCAATATTAATAACTTCACACATGCAGTAAAGGGAGAGAGAGGGTCCGGATCCCATCCCCCGGAAAATTTAATTTTATCAATTCTATATAATTAAAACTTTCCAAAATATGCAACACACCCCCCTCCTCCCCCCACCCCGGCATATTTAATTATCCATCGATCCCCCCCCCCCCCAAGAAAAAGTTATGGATCTGCGCAGGCTGTTGAAAATAAATTGTAAAAAGTTCATCGTCTGCCTCAGATGTCCTTTTGTACAGCTAAAATTGTCTTTAAACGATAGAGAGCTCCACAATTATAAAAAGGCGAAGGCGAAAGTGCGAAGATGCGAAGGCGAGAGTGCGAAGTTGCGATGGCGAAGGTGCGATAATGGTATCGCTTCTTCGCCTTCACAACTTCGCACTTTCGCCATCGCATCTTCGCGCTTCGCCGTCGCATCTTCGCACTTTCGCTCCTTCGCCGTCGCACCTTCGCACTTTCGCCGTCGCAACTTCGCAATCTCGCGCCTCGACCTAAAGGCGAAAGTGCGAAGGTCGAAGTGGCCCCATCGGAACACCATATGTATGTGTATTTTTATCAAAAAATCGTCCATACGTGCGGCATGAATATCTTGGGACAGACTACTTGTAAACCAAATGAGTCATAATTGTGATAAGTCTACGCAAGAGGAAAATTAAACGAACTTAATCAGGATGATAAATAACCATCACTGGGATTAATCTGACGATACTGAAATTACTTCCATAGTATTTTTTTTAGCAGATTTCCAAAAGGAATCGTCGGATTCTTTAAATCAAGAATAAAAAATTATACAAAACAGGAAAAGTTTTTTCGAGACATATCTCCGTTGGCAATTTATTAGCTGTCTCAGAATTTTTACTGGTATAGACAACTAATCACTTTCAGTGGGAGAAAGAAAGCAAATCGAATATAATTCCCTATTCATTTATCATTGATCAATTGCTTCAGGATTAGGTCAAGACCGTTATTAACGCGAAGACAGTATTGTCAGATCCAGCATAAGATTATGTAACATCTAAGCCTATTAAATTTGTCGCTTTACCTTCATGTTTCCGATCCCTATTAATAAACAACACAAAAAGAGAGAGAGAGAGAGAGAGAGAGAGGAAAAACATTATCAAAGTACACAAAAAAAACTTACAAAGTAAAAAAAAATTAACAAAGAGAAAGGTGAATACAAATCAAAGAAACAAAAAAGGGGCAAAATTCGTAGTATTCATAAAATTTGTACTAAAATATTTGGATAATTTTGTCCGACAGTGTTTGGAATTTCTTCGAACACAACCAGTTTTCGACTTATTGAAAACAAAATGCAAAATTTAAGTTTATTGGCAAACTTAGTTAGCAAACACAAAATAGACTACAACTAAACTTAGAAAACACGTACTTTTAATTTTTTTTCATTGTTTTACAATCTTAGAAACCTTCTGATGGAATTGAACTAATGTGTGAACCCATTCATGTAATTATATTTTCATGTTTTTATTCGGTAAATACTAGTATAATGTACTATCACTGTATATTATCAAGATTTTGAACAATTGGAAGATAGATACATAGAGACTCTAGGAAGCATAGGTTAGTTTCGTTGATAGAATGTCGACGGGAGATCGATAAGTTTTTGACATATAAGATAAATTGATTCTAAATATAGCGCAAACCTGCTTATGAAGTATCTCCAAGGATAACCTCATAAGAAGATGTTGATGACCTATATTTGTGTATATCGGAGAAAAGTTAATATGAGGGTCCCCAATCCTTAAAGAAAATTAACAAATAAGATGACGAAATAAACAAATATCCACAACAATCCCTTCAAATGAAACAAATGAAAATAAAAATAAGTGTAAAAACAACAAAATGACCAAACACCCAAATAAACCGACCACACCCCCCCCTTCCACACACCCACCACCAAGTATCAAGACCCCCGGGAATTACTCATTTTTTTTCTTTAAACTATCCTTTTATGACATATTTATAATCTAATGTATACATTCATTGCACAAAATTACTTAAAATAACCATTTTGAAAAAATGTATTATATACATTTTCAAAATGTTTGTTTTAAGTAATTTTAGGCGATGCTTGTATATATTAGATTAAAAATATGTCATATAAATATGATATAAAGAAAAAATGAAATACTTGGGGGTGGGGTGAGAGGGGGGGGGGCGGTCCTGTTCTCAAGCACTTGTGCAATGTGCACCACTTAGCTTGATTCTGCAAGATTTTTTATTTTCCATTTTAGTTATGTTAATTACATTAATGAAACCTAATACATGTACACACAATATTTCGTCACACCATATAGGGGATGAAATTTAATGTTCGACTTCAACATACAAGTCTTAAAGACACGTTATTGTTAAAATTACAAGTGAAGTAAGAACCGTAAAGTAAGTAAATTTAACGCTGAAGAAACCAAGATTTGAACGACCCAGCTCAGAACTCTTCAGAGCTTTAAACATGGACACCAACTAAATGTAACTGATTTCAAGTCATTTTTAAAGGTGGGGGCTGTAATTCGCAGTTTACATGCATGACTATTTCAACTGCTCCGGGGATGATATTTCCCGATTGAAAAAGCAATCGACCATTTACAATATCTGTGACACTACCTTATGAATAATAATTGTTTGAAAATAAAAAACAGGAAGAGGAAACGTTCAAATTACCCGAACAATTTACGTAAACTGTGAAATAAAAGTAAAAAAAAAAACTCAGCATCATAATGCTTAAGATTATTTAAAAAATATCATGTAAATAAACATGTTTTGAAATATTGTGTCCTATTTTCCGTGAATGAAATCCATCATTAACTGCCGGGGCGTCAAGTCATTATGTGACCGCAGACGATATTTGAATTCTGTTGTAACTTTCATGCTCAGTCTGCCGTTAACAATGCTCCGGGTACCAAGGTTGTATCAAAGACAGCATTTCCTGAAACTGGAATAATGAAATTAACATAATCCATATTTCGTAATTACAACTTATCGATGATTTCTCTACAGAGTATTACTTTTACACATTTATGATGACTTTGCTTCCTGCTGCATATTTTAACTGACTATCCTCTGACTGGCCAAAACCGTTAAATAGAACATAAGTTACGCTTTTTTGAATACTTACATGTACAATTTTCGCCATATCAAATACGATATCATTGGTGATTTTTTTCCCCATTTCAGTCATTATTTGATAGCGCACAAATTTAATATATTTCTTTCTTGGAAAGGAAAACTTGCATTAGCATCAAGGTTTTGAAATAACAATTTTAATGTTTTTATAGATGCTCTCTAAAAAACCCATTATTCATCCATT
The DNA here is from genome assembly GCF_963853765.1 of Magallana gigas. Classification (NCBI taxonomy): domain Eukaryota; kingdom Metazoa; phylum Mollusca; class Bivalvia; order Ostreida; family Ostreidae; genus Magallana; species Magallana gigas. Next base: position 36,227,743 of record NC_088855.1, on the reverse strand, counting down.
CATAATTTCGATTATCGCTTTAGCCGATATATAACCCGCTAACTGTCGTATAGTAGCTGTGTATTATATGTCATTATCAGCATTAGGGAAAGAAAAACACGTTGCTTATTTTCGTGATATAAATATCCATATATGGACTGTTTCATTCTTGCAACATAGTCTCGTCATTAAAAGCTATATTCGATAAAAGCAAATGTTTACTTTTATTAAGAATCGTATTCAATAATGGCAAAAATGTTGACATCATTATTTTTTCCCTAAGTAATTTAAGATTTTATGACACTCCAGAGTGTTTCAAGAGGATTGACTTTTAGCACGAATAAATAAAAATGTCATTTTGATTAAGACTTCAGGTAATAGTATTACCATACGTTGTCGATGTGGTACAGAAAAAAAGGGGCGGGAACTTACAATTCGATTGGCTGTCTATAAAAAGAGTTCATGTTTACGCTATACTACGCTTGCTCGTGACACACTCAAAGCGTGTATAAAGGTATCAGTGAGTAGTATTGATAGCATACAACGAATCGGGGAGAGAAGTGAGAAGCAGCAATTCTGTTATTAGAAAAAAAATATCACAGAAACTTTAATCATAATGGAGACACATTTTCTTACAGTGAGAGGAAACGGAGTTGAGCGTGCATCGTCATTCAGTATGGAGAAGCCGAACATTTTGCAAATTCCCATAGAAGCCAGACGAAGAAACAGTGTTCCAAACTCCGCTTTCAATTCCAACTTCACAGAATGTCCTATGGAGCGCGTCAGGTCCTTTAGCATCACCCCCAAAGGTTTGCGAAACCGTGGGGACAAAATCAGAAGAAAGAGCACTCTAAGCATTGAAACCAATTCCAGCTACCAGAGCAACTCCAGCCTCCAGGAGAGCGAACCGCGCCACAGTGGCTGCAATAATTCCAACGACAGTCTTCATTCTCTGGAAAGGTTCACAGTGGCCGTAGTGGGGTCAGGGGGTGTGGGAATGAGGACCCTCAAAAGACAATTCACGACTTCAGAGGAACTGTGCATCAATAATTGTGGTAAGCATTCATGTGTTCTCTCTTATCTTTAGTTTAATTAAAAGAAAATGTTTATTGGATTGTGAAGAAAAATTGAAGTAATTATCTGATAAAAGTTTAATTAGTTGTACTGTTCACGGCATTTCGGGAATTTCTTTTAAATAGATGCACTAGATAATGATGACGAGGAGGTCTGCGTGTGTTTGGATGGCGAGGAATGCCTGCTGTCTTTTGTGAAAGAGGAAGATTTTATGGTAAGCATATAATTGTACATTTTATTTAAACTTTTCAAACTTTCTTTACATGCATGGTTATATCACTGTTAATATTTGGTCCGTGGGAACATATTGTAAAACGCATAAAAATAAGGCAACCCCCTGCTGATATCGTGACATTTCGTTATCGAACTTTCTGCGAGTATCGGGACTTTAATTTTCCCAGGATTTTTTTTCATTTGCAATTTCATTCGATAGTATCTCTTGCGTCACAATTTTTGAGTCATGTCTCTGACTCAGTCGCCATATGTTACTCAGTGATGGCGAAATATGAGCAACAAGCGAATCAGCATGAATGAATTGTCGTCACAAATCGATTCCACAGCGGATCAATATTCATTAATAATTGATTAATTAATATTGTCTCCAGTCATCGCTGTGTCTTCAGGAGAGGGTGACATTATCGTCTGCAACTTTTTTTTTCTTGTTATGATTAAAACTCTCGCACATTAGGACAACAAAAAGCAGATTGATTAAATGGTTTTTCGATCATAGTAAACGAGGTTTTAAAGGTCAACGCATTGTTCAAGACTCTTCTCTTTTAATCGATCGTTCATATTGTGCGGATGCTGTTAAACCACTATTGTCGTCTGATAATTGACAAAGTTCAAAGACATTAAATTGATGTTTTTCATTCTCTATTAGCTTCAAGGACCACGCTCAGCAGTTGACACAGTTCTGGTCGTCTTCTCGGTCATCGACACAGCCTCCTACAAAAACGCTTCCAAGAAACTCCAGGTCATTCGGCAGGACCTTCAGTACGATAACCCAATATTCCTAGTGGCCAACAAAGTGGACCTTGCCCGAACAAGAGTCGTTTCAGAAAAAGGTAGGCAATGGGCACTTTCTTTCAAATTAATAAAGCAATCGATGTTTCTTGATTATTATTTACCAGTCTTTTGTGAGTTATGATTGATTGAACACAGATTTTCGATGAAATAATTGAATTTTTGTTTTAATTGTTACAGAGGCCAGAAAGCTTGCAGACAAATACAAGTGTAAATACGTGGAGACATCGGTGGTTCTGAACCACAACATCGATGAGTTACTGGTCGGGATCGTGCGTCAGGCTCGGTACCAGCAGGGCGGGTTCGTCATGTCCGGCTCCACCGAAAGCATTCCCAAGAACCGAAACAAGGTGGCCAGGTTCACCAACATTCTCATCGACAAAATCATGAACATTGGCCACAAGGAAATTCCCTGCACAAACCTCTTTGATGTTTGAACTTCTTAAAAGGAGAACTCTTCTCTTTTATCTTGTGTGGACTGCCAAGGTCTACAAAAACAAAATGACTTTGCTCAAGAATTCGTAAATCGAAAGACAGTTCTTGTGATGGTCACGTTTGATTTGGTGCCGTGAGAGGGTTCTATTTCAGAGATCCTCCCCAAATCACCGACCGAGCCAAAGATGAATGGTGCTACAGACCAATGATGTGCCTCTCTACAATAGAAAGGTGTATTCGATATCGAATCGTGATATTGGACATAAATTAATTCTGTGATATTCAACGATGTATTATATTTTCATACAATTTCATGAATAAAATTCAAATATATTTGACATATATTTTTCTTCTTTTGTCAGTTTCTCTACACTTCTTCTTACCGTAATTATGCAACGAACAAGAAAAAAACCCCATAAAACAGTTTTGGAAGAAAATATGTTGTCAGTAAGATGATACGAGCTTTTATTTTTACCACATGTATGTTTATTCGATTGTTGGTAACAATATCCGTTAATAGTACTTGATCTCCGGATTATGGTAGTATATTTGAAAAGTTAAAAGCTCGTTTCTCCTTTGTAGCTTTTCTTTCGAAATTATGCACAAATTCTTCAACATTGCTGCCACTTGTGAGCTACAGGACGACGCTGAATGAAATAGTATAGAAAATGGGGGGGGGAATTATTGTAGAATTTTCTCAGAAATTTTTAGCATTTTAAAAAATGATTAGCAGATTATTAAAATAACTGTTCTCTTATAATTAATTGTTTTCAAACGAAATTAGTTGTACCAGAATCGTTCGTGATAAGTTAAAATAGCACACGATTTTATGTGAAAATATAGTGTATTGGTAACCTTACTCAAGTTAGGTATTCATTAAATTTACAGATAATTGTTACGAGTATCTCCAGCACTTCTTTAATTTAACACACAACCTTGCTAATTTAACCCTCGCTGTTTAAACGGAGCTGGAGCACTTCTGCGTTGAGCATCGAAAAGATAATGGAACCTACAGTTTGGCTCTCTTATATTGTTATACAGATAATCTATATACCATTTAGGCTGTGCTTCTTATTCTTTATTCTGTTCATCAGACACACCGATTAATCTGCACTTTTAGTTTAATATTCTTACATCGATGAGGTGAGATAATGGAAACCCCAAAGAAAAGGGCGTGACAGGCAGTATATATAAAGGAACAGCTGGATACATTTTGGTTTTTTCTTCTCAGTCTGCATTGGATAAAAGATAACCTGCACGAATTTACGACCCGAGTCGTTACGTCAATAGGCCTCTTATAAAACCACAACATATAAATATATAATGAAAATCTTTAGATCACAGTTTACTTTGAATGCAAACGCTTAAAAAAAAAGGTGAAAAGGCCCAAAAAGTATCTTGGCGCATGTATAAGAGAAAAAGAAATTTTGCAGATGTGTATCCGAGACACCCACCAAAAGATCAAGAGAGATAGATATGTTTATAAACTTACTGCCATGCTATTAATCCTTTTTATGCAACACGTGCTCAGATTGTGTGGGTTTGGGAGGGAAAGTTCTCTCCAGTGATTTGGTTTCTCCAAGATGGATACAATGATTTGGTAAACACTTCTAAAGGTTTAACAGAGATACCTATATATTGCAAAATATTATAGAGTAAGCTCTATACGCTTTGGTGAAGTTTTATATTTTTGTGTATACTGTTGATTATTTGAATAACATATGTATACATATGTATAAATATACGTGAAAATAAGTGAGTGAATAAGAATTAAAATTTCTGAAATGTTTCAGGTTTTTAACATCAATCCATGGGCACATCTTTTTAAAGAATAATTTGAATGTATTTTAATGACTTTTAATAATATTGAAAAGTCATATGAAACTGCGATTTCATATGGTATTTTTCTTCATTCTAGGTCTTTCAAGCATTTTACCGTTGTGAAGCACAAAATACCTAGACCATATAGAAATTGCAAAGCATGTGATGATGATGACGAGGACTTTCTTTCTTCCATGGTTCAATACAATGAATCATAAACAGGTAGTCATCTATCAATAAATCAATTAAATTACAGAAAAAGGGAGGGAACCCGGAAGCTTTGTATATGTACATGTATTTTTTTTTTACAAACAGCATTTATACGCCACATTCCTCAAGGGTTGATAATTAATCTATTAATGCCAGAATTCACCCAGGAGAATATAACGGAGTACCAATTGTTGAATAGTTCAAATTAATTGATCGTGGGAAATGATTTGAATGAGTGTCTAACCTAGTTTCTACCATGGTCGTTTCTTGTATTCTGCGGTTGAAATCGCAAAATTCTTGAATATACCAGTTCGAAGTGCTCAAAACTACCATTTTAAAAAATAATTAGCCAATGTCAGCTACAGGAGTAGCTCTGGGAAATGTTCATGCAACATCTATTGAATAAAAATCTGTCCGGTGTTAAAATTTCACTTCATTGTCTATGCAATTAAACGCAATTTCTGTTAAAATTAAATTTGTACGTCTATGTTCAATCGAAATGTTCGTTAAGTATGCAAGGTCCTCCCATTAACTGAAAGGAGAGTTCTTTTGACTTAAAATACTGCAAATTATAAAAGTTGATATGAGTTTGTTTTAGAAAATTATTTATAACACACACAAAAGAGATCCAGACATGTCATATTTGTTTTGAGCTTTGACATAAGATACTATTTTGATTCGTCTCATTCATTTGCACTCACTCGCAGTACGAGTCACCAAGTTTTGCATACAATGTTTTCTGGCGGAAAAATGACGCATTTTGAAGCAGGTCCCATGTCGAAGTTTGTACTTGTCACAAGTTTACCAAACTTGCTTGGATGACGCATCTGGCGATACGTAAGGGTCATAGAGACTTACTGAATCTGAGCAATAAGTTTCAGATACTAGAGAATGTAAAGGGTTTCAATTGGAAAACACTGACAATCTGGAATAAAATTCATATCGATATTTATCAAACCTTTAAGTTGAATTGGGGTTTTCATATGATAGGTCACTTCTCGGCTCTTAGATTACCCTTTTTATGGAACAAATAACGGGTCGAACACCACTTTATAAGGTCTTTGGATTTATTCACCAATCGCTCTCAATTTTTTGCTATTTTAGTTTCATTTTCTTTGTAATAAACTTTTAGATAATTGTAATTTTTCATTTTTTTTTCAATTAAACTTATGTCTGGACTGTTTAATTACTTACATATCCATACAATACTCAGTTGTTGATAACCCATTGTAAGAACATATTTAGGACGGGTGAATTTGACAAAGAATATCAAATTAAGCAAGATTATGGTATTCTTCTAACTATCTAATTTTTATTTTTCATTGGTATATGATATCAGAGAAATAAATGTTATCTATGTCTCTGATGATATGTTTTTAAAGAAAAAACAACAAACATAACCTACAATGAAGTACGGATCATAAAATGGTATGGGTGTGAGGATCATAAAAGTGTATGGGTTTGAGGATCATAAAGTTGTATGGGAGTGAGGATCATAAAGTTGTATGGGTGTGAGCAAGATATTTGTTTAAATAATGATTTGAACGAATAAGTATTGTTGAATTCACTCAGTGACACATACTAGTAAGCGGGGAAAAATCTTAATTCTATATATGGCTATTAATATCTTGCAATATATGGCAATCCTACAAAGATCCGGGTTTTTTACGCAAAGGAGATAAAATGCCTACACAGTGATATCTGAACTCTTGTTGTGAAAGAGGGAAATGAGAAGATTCGTCAATGCAGAATAGAGTCATTAAATCACGGAATTTCGATTTCAGGGTCCATTTTGTCGTAACATTTGCAAATTACGTGAATGGCTTCCTAAGATGGCCATTGCTTGCTCTCGCCTCCCGCATCACCAAATACCAAGCTTTAACTAGACCCCACACTACACGTAATTGAAATAGGATTACGACAGTGAGATAAAGTCGTGCATGTATTCATCCGCCAACGTAGAATCGAAGTTATTACAGCTCTGCTGGGTCCGATTTTTCCATTCTCATCTTCCATTTTTTTGTTGCAATTTTTTTTAACTATAAACCAAATCCTGTTAGTTTTCCATACATTATTTTGGAAAAGATGGTTTTACATTTTGTTTATTAGGGCATTCAATCTGTGATGATATGAAACAACCCTATTATTCTATGAAAGTGTAAAAGTAAAATATTTTAATCAAGTTGGCATTGTTCTAACTGCTTTTATAGTATTAGATAGTGTTGACGTTTGAGCGAATTCATAAAACAATCCTCAGAAATATGAAAAGGAATATTCTTGGATTTCTTGTTCAGTAGTATATCTGTTAACATGACATTAATTTTGCTTTTTTACTGGATGTAGAGATCACATGATTCACTCAATTTTTGATTGCTAAGTGTCCCAATATTCCATTAATTTATTGCTCTCTTGCTTAATCACAGAACAGCTATGATAATGAAAAAAAAGTGTAAAAAAAAAATTTAATAGCAAAAAAGTATTATAAACTCGTTTATACTTGTATAACAAAACAAAAAAGTTCAATATAATCTTGGACAAAATGTTACTCTTGATTTTAATCTATGATAAAAAAAATTAATAATCTTATGTTTGTCGAAACTGTATTTGCACTATATTTTGAGATACGTTGATTCATGTTAATAGATACATGAACAATTTGATATTTATGCATAGTGCAATTTTCAATCCAACATTGTTATTTTCTCACATTAGTTGCATAAATGAAACTTACACGGTCAATTACCTATCAGAAAAAATAGTAAACTCTGAGTTCAAAGGTTCATATACAAAATTTACGACCTTCAAGGTAATTTTGAAAAAAATTTGTACATACATACGTTTTAATGTGTTCAGCTATAAAACAGCCATTCATTACGAGAGCATCACTATAAATATGCTGACACACACCGAGAAGTAGTAATATTTAGTCCATTGCAATCACGATAAGGGATATTAGATAACAGGAATAATAGATAAGAAAAAAAAGGCAACGGACATTCGATAATGTATGTTTTGATAACTTAAAATACATGGCCATTCACCTTAACGAAATATCAAAAACAAATCTGAGATATCCAATCAGAGATTTAATGATAAGATAATACACCGTGGCGATCTAAAGTTAATGAAACTGTTTTACACCGTTTTCTGTTTTCAAGTGCAAGCCTGCTTTTACCCAGATTCGTTGGGCTTTTTAACGATATTGTTTGCAGACGTTTAATCATATAGTGAAATAATATCATCAAAGCAGGATTTAATTGGAAACATGGCTTGCTATAGGAAACAAGCACAAGTGCTTAGTGCGACATGATGGATTAAAAGAACTCATGCACTTCTGTGGTTATGTAATGTTTAATAAAGAAATGAAACTGTAACATACAAAATATACATTTTCAAAGCCACTTATAAAATACAAGAAGAAAGACTAACAGACACCTTGCCTAGGATGGGATGCTAGTTCAACATAAGCGTTAAATTTAAATTAGAGAATTAGGAAACAGGCGCAAACTCTTGCACTGCAAAAATTCGTGATTTATTGCAAAAAAGAAATCAATCGGTTTGTGGAAATCTTTGTATGATCATATGTGGATTACATAATCTGTTATGTTACAATAGTTTATGAAAACCCGAACGAGTTTCAATTAAATATACTTTCGGAAAAAAAACCTCTATTGTCTATGTTACGCAAACTACAACATGAAATTAATTAATCAGTCTATTTTCTTGTTCTTTGATGTTGTCAAGGAGGTTCGCCACTTGCTATCTTTTTTGCACCAAACAGTCATTTCAAAACTACTTCGACGACACCGGGTATGTCTAATAAAAGGTATCTTTTCGATTGCCTTTTGTACAAAACTAAAATAAAACGGCTTTGATGTTTGACAATGAAGCATAAGAATCCAAAGAGATAACCGCTTTTAATTAATGACACGTGATTATAATCATACGGAGGATGAATCAGCACTTAGGTGCATGAACACCACTCGCATTGAAATTCATAATCATCAAACGTTCATTAAGTGTAAAATATCCATAATTAACAACCTTTAATTATGGACGCCGGGTTCTATGTGACAGTTTATCGGATTTCATAATTCTGTGTCAAGTATGTTTTTTTGGTTTTTTCTTTTTCAAGTTTCCTGTTTAATGGTTAATATTCCTGACGCAGGTACGGTATGTTTTGAACGTTCACCTTGAAGGATCGAACCTTGAATCAGAAACATCTTTGACAAAGACATAAAATTTTATCAGATTTATATGGAATTTTATTTTGTTGAAAGGGTATTTTTGCTAAAGTTTGTTGGAAAAAAAAAACATGCTTCTATATATGGTTTTTATAGTATTAATTTTGCCTCGCGTTTCTATAATAAGTTTAAATGAGTATCATTAAAAAAATACAACAAACCGTTTTTAAAATAAGTCGCTGCAATTAATAAACCCCTTCATCTAAATTGAGAAACTCAGATAAGCAATAAATTTTCCGAAATCTTAATCATCTGTTGTGTTATATTTGGACAATGCAATTTTTTCGTATCGTAAAATTTCTGCCGAGACAATTCTGTTATCAGACAAAACAACAATTTTTTTTCGCAAAGAGTTCAAGTAAAGATCAATTGACGATGAAGTAAATTTTAGAAACCATAGAACCAACACCCACAGTGTGATTTATTCTTATCCGTTCTCAGACACATTTACTATTCCGGCCGCAGCCTCATGCTTTTTAAGTATGAACCATTGTTTTTGTCCTCGATGTTATTATATATTATCTTGTTTTTGTTTCGCCACAGATGACAACCATCTGAAAATAGAGTGCTTCTTTGCCTCCTGTTTTTCCTCTCCAGGAACCCAAAATAACAAGTCATTTGTTATAAGCCATCGCGCTATCTCGTTAATGGATTGAAATTTTAACGCCGTTAATTCAAAACACGGCATTAAGGTAATCAGGCTGTGCGGTGGTTTACGCGTCCTTCAACCTTACCAATGGGCTCGAGAAGACCAATGCCAAACAACAGAAAACGCGGGGAGGCCCACTGTACAAGAGCTCATTAGTAACAAAACATCAAGGCAATTAGAACAGAAACAACCTGTTCCAGTGTCTCAAGTGTTGCGCGTCTCTATTCCAGGAAACGTTCTAGCTGAGCTTGATTAACTTTTAAACCGTAGCGCTGTTGCTGGCACATCTTCTATTGTACTGACAGTATATTCGTTAATAGAAACTTAAGTAGCCCAATTTGTCTGCAGATTTTCGTAGATCAAAGGAAGTCGCGGTTACAAGCGGATTCATAGTCAGAATCTGGAGAATCCCAAACTGTGTGTTACTGGAATCAATCTCTCTGTGAAATAAAAGAAAAAAAAACATGACCTACATAAAACTATAAATAAATGAAAGTGTACCGAAAAAAATCTTATTCTGGTAAATAAACACGATAAAATCCAAGTTTAAATGCTTACCTTTTGGTGCATTAGGTAGAAGATTAAAACAATCTTTGCGGGAGGTCTTTCTTACATAATTGATAATAGACAAGTTTTTAGTATATACAGTTAATTAAATGTGAAGTTTTCATTAAGATCTTTTGAACATGTTTAAATGAGTTTTGGAATGAAAGTAAGTATAGAAATCACCTTCTTCAAAACAGATAGTTTTTGTAACAACTTTTATTCTTTTACACTAAATTTATCTAATCTAAAATTTAGTGTATAGCAAAAGATTGATATAAGTGGCTTTAACTAATATCTTCGAATCAAATTTTGTTTTAATGAAGGTATCCGAATTAACCAGTAACGACTTACTTCTTATCTAAAAATAAAACTTGCATAACGCAACGTGATTGTGTCTTAGAAATGACTTGAAACTTGTGCTTTATAAATGTATTTTTTAAAAAACAATTAGTGTGATGCGTTGCTGCTTGTATATACTAAATTTTTTGAGCCTCTTTAGTTAAAGGTAGAATTATTTTACATAAACAACCCTTACAATTCTTTCCTTGAAAAATCCTCAATATTTTTTCCCATTTCAAAAATCAGAATACATGTACATTCAAATTCAGAAATCTGGGATTCACTGATGTGAGGAAAGTACGGACAGGAAACATTTAAGGGTGCTGGGTTGTCAACAAATTAACAGTCAGATCTGCCTTAAACTTTTAAAAATAATACCTTAAGCCATAAACTATTGTTTAGAAAAGAAATAATCCAAAAATTTTGTACGTTTTCCTACATCTTTACAGAGACCTCTTCGTAAAAAGGAGGTAAATACAGTCTAAAAATGGCCAAGACCACCCAGCCTTCTTAAACTGAAGCTCTACAGGAAAATTCTGGTTGACAGACGGTCTGTCAACACAAACGGTGGGCAGCTATCAAACGGTCCTCTGTATGGGTTTCATAATGAACAGAAAAATACATCCACGTTCTGTATATTTTTTTTTTAAATGTTAAGCTCATTGTATAACATCGAAAAACATCCCTACGCATGCTACTCTTTGATTTATGATCATATCGAATGTTCACGCGCGTGTACTAAACTACCTGTACCTACCTGCCAGGGGTATTTCTGTCTCTTGTCTCCCAATATAGACTATTTTTTCCGTTAACGGCAAGATTGGTTCTATAAAAAAAACAGTATATAGCATCCTTTAAATATTTTTTTTAATGTGTCATTATCTGTGTCATAATCTGAGGCAAATAATATACCATATATGGCCAAGTTGTCATTCATTTTTTTTGGAAGCAGTCCTCTATCTAAACGATAAACGCACGATATGTTTGCATTTCAGTATCGAAATAATTACGAAAAATATAGTAAACCACAGCATCAAATTAAAGTTAGCGTTCTATTAATGGTAGATAGCAGAGATGTTAAATGTTCTCTATACCTTGATGCAGAACGGTACTGAAAATCATACGAGGAGGCGGAAAACGAAGACCTATTTGTCAAAGAGTCAATATCAGATGTCTGTTTTGTCGTAAAATCGATGCAAAATGACCCTTTAATGGGGAAAAACTCTGCAGGAGGTCTTGATGAAATCAGCAACGCGGACAATCTCTGAAATTGATTTCGATGACGTTACTCTCTCAAGAATGCTTATTAATAAAGCGCGTGATATAACCTATTAATTGAATGAGTAGAATAAAATTCCCTTACTCTTCCTGAAAACCTCTAGATATACGTAACAGAAATCGGTTTTGCAGGTTTCGTTGTTATTGCTTTTGGTTTTCCGATCTGCGATAAGGTGTAAAAGCATTTTGGTTATCTCTGATGAACGGAGAGCAAAAGATCAAGACAAGACAATACAGGGCGTTACATAAAGATGAATTGCAACGGATCCGCGATTGCCAAAGGCATGCTGCACCCTGGGATAACTCGCCAGCCAAAATGCATTTGTTCGTTTGATATCGAGATATATACTGATGCAATATCTTGATTGCTGCAAAAGAATTAGCAGATGGCAAATTTATACATCATATTCTGTGCGATCAACTTCAAGATACATGTATTAAAAAATTCTAACAGATGCAATGTTTGTCCCTAGAAGTCAATTTAATTTGAAAGTGTTTGTAAATACAATATCAATCCATTATTATTATTGGTAACGATAATGCACATGTATAGCAACACAATTTAGTTTTTAAATATCGTAACTATTTTGGCATTTCTAGAAAAAAGAAATATCAAACCAATGCTAGCACTGCGATTATATCTAAAAACTATTTTTAAAAATATTTGTAAAAATGAAAAATGAGCAAGACAGACTGAGCAAAGAAGACTGGAAGGAATTGGCGTTTTCGTTGCCCGTATTTCATACGATATCATATTTTCCTAATTGCTTTTAGAAGACCGTGAGAAACTATAAAATGTCTTATTTTGCAGTTTGTTTAAAATGTCGTTTGTCTCAAATTTAAACGGTGACATGATTTCGCAGTTAGGTTCATTCACAAAGCAATGTTGAACTTTGTCATACGACTTAACAGATAATGACAGAAAGAAGCCAACACTGATTAAATATGTTGCAGAATATTCTTTTTTTTTTTTTGGATGATTACCTTCAAGATAGTGGGAACATTGAATCTTTGCGCATGCAATACAGAGGTTTATTATCAAAACAAAAATGATATTAGCAATAAAGCAGACGAAATACCATAATGATAACCACGTGTGTTTTATTACCAAATATACGGCATGATTTGATGCAAAACATAGATTAAACTAACGCACTTGAGCATCTAACAAAAGATAACAAATACGATCTATCTATAGTAAAGCAAATGAGCCGAATAACAATGATGAACTAAATATAGTGAACTCTTATCAGGTTTATTGATTCTGATGCAGTAGCAAGGTTGAAATGATAAACATCACAACATGCGTTTCGCTTCGATTTTGCTATTTTAAGGTTATTAGTGCATTTATTGAGAGAATTGCAATGTGCAATGTTTATCAAACATCCCTACTCCCTTTTATGGCTTCCTGATTTGGCAATTTTATTCGACCTGATGTCCCCAATTGCAATTAAAACATGTACATACCTTTATCATCTAATGCAGGTAAAAATCTTTTCTGAGAGCTCTTACTTATTAACGTTCCTTGTATTTAGGAATAGGTAAACATTTTATTTTATCAAGGGATCCAGGAAGAGGAAACATTATTCAAGGTAAATACTTCAAGCAGGTTTACGACAATGAACAAAAATCCTTGTTGAAATAAGGTAATGTCTTTTTTAATGTTATTGGAAGGATCCAAAGGGGTACAAACGCACTTGTTATAACCATGCAATAAATTTGGAACATTTATATCGATCCGAATACATTATTTTCAAAGATGAGATGTATTGCGTAAATATTTTTTGCCCTTTTTGATTGGTTAAAATATTATGCATTATTTTTTTTATAATTCATGTAGTAATACATGTAATCGAAATTGGAATTGGTTTAATAAGTGTAAAAAGAACAAATAGAATTGCTATTATTGTTTATAGTATATGCATTAACGTCAATTGAAATATACATAGACGCTGCCGAATTGTCCAAATACATGAGACAATGTAAAACCACAAGAGATTCGTTGAGCAGTATACTGTGGGTTTAATGCATTCTTTCCAAAATGAAAAGCTTGTTCAACACAATTTTTTTCAAAATTTACTTTCTCTCCCACTCTAACAACCAACAAACATGGCATCCCTCCCCATCTGCTGATTTTGTTAGTAGTACTGTAGGATAACCTGATCCTAAAGCGTAATTAATTAATTATTACATATAGTACCGGATAATGACTTATACTCCAAATACATGAACTTCAGTGTGATAGTTCCAGCAGCTGTGACATCCTTAACTGATACATAGAGAAAAGGAGGCCGAACAAGCCACAAAACCATATATCTTACCGAGTTTATTATCAGCCTTAGTTAACTAATTACCAAAATTAAACCAGTTATCGCATTTACAGCAGCTTGCGTATGATAATATTTATGCAGGGTTTTTTTTCTCGTCCGACTTGCATGATATGCATCGACATTTTGTACAGTGTTGCTAATATTAAAGTGAACCAGGCATACAAGAAGTAAACATACCGATATAGCATACTGTTAACACATTTTCCAATAAATATGAAAAAAAAATGGCTCTAACGTTCGGGCTAATTCTTCATTAGTACCGCAAACTTGCAATTTGTGTATTTGTATTATGAGAAGGAACAATACAAAGAAGAATGAACATAGATAAGCTGTCTTTTTTTTCTATTCTGGACTTCGAAAAAGTCTTCTCATTAAATACAAGAATTGTGAATCAACTGTAAAATAGCGTTCATGGCCATTAGCTTACTTTTTCGTAATGGATGAAATAACGTAATATATATACTATTGTTCAGCAATGAATGCAAAACTGAGACAAATCAACACCTTATAGTAATATAGTAGTATATATAAATGATATCACAAAGAGAGAGCCGGGCTTAGTTCCACTAATTAAAGCCCAGTTCTCAACCTCCTGCAATCGACAGGGCAGGGGCCATGGTCAAACATTAGACAATACTGCGTGATGTGAATTATAACACACAGGACACAGAAATTTTGTTAGTATTTTTTATGAGAATTTTTTTGTTTTGGAAAATATAACGGTAGTATTGTATTAAAGTGCTATCAGAAACAGACCGTACCAAATCTTATATTTTTTTCTGTTTTGAGTTATCAGTAAAGACTGTTTACAAAATACCTTTATTCAATATTTATCATTATACAAAATGTTAAAAATCGAATAAAGGATGAATTTAGATACGGTATATTTACATATTTATTTTTAAAAGTATTGAAATTTATATCATAACTATTTATATCTTAAGTACTAGTATTTAAAAAAAAACATATTCATGATATCAAATAAAGGTTTCATTATTAAATTTCTTGTAGAAAAAAAGATAGAAATATATATAGCGATGTGAATTACGCAGTTTGACAGCGTGACGTTTGGAAGCCGATTGAGAAACATTTTCTTTTTTTTCAGAAACATACTGTATTTTTTGTCTCTTATTCGCGATTCGGTTAAACAACCCTATCCTTCAACCGAATTTCCCCCTTGTAAACAGCATAATGTCAACAAGCTATATTGGCTCATGTTGATATCATTTACTTTAACCTCTCTGTGAACTTTCTCATTTACCGCATATTTTGAACTTGTTTGATGTTTAACGTATAAATATAAATAGACAAGGGATAATAATAAGCATCTGATCACCAATACCCACAGTTACATGTCAACCTCTGTGGCAAACGTCGCAGTATATCCATTGAACAAATTGCTCAACTTCATAAGCGGTCACCTTTATGGGAAGAAATAAAACTCACTTAACATTTTTTTACTTTAGATATTGTAAGTTAAGGGCAAAGTTGCTTATTTTAAATGATTAAAAAGCTACTTAAAGATTAATAGGAAAGTTCAATTAAAAATATAAAAAATCTACCATTATGATAGATTAATAGTTAGATAGTTTCGACCTTATTTTCTGTCCACGTGTTATTGTGCATGTATTCTAAACAACCTGCTAATGACGTAATGACATAATAAACGGTGAATACTGACCAATCTCCCTACATGCAAATGTGACCTTGTTTACCAGAAAAGCCAAGCCACCCTAATGTAACAAGTTGATTATCTAAATTAATACAGATATTCGTTGTTTGTCTGTTGGCAAATAAACCAGTTCTTGATTTAGATATGTAATGTACCAGTAAACAGGCATCAGCTGTTTCGCCAAAGTACTGAGACAGTTATCACTTAGAACTCGTTCACCTGGATAGACAACTTGATGCTGTACTCAGTCAATGACCATGGGAATTGCTTACGATGCATGGAGAACACAGGTGCTTTCTTTATAACAGTTGCTTATCCTGCGGACAAGGTTAACTTAAAGGTTAATCCTAAACTGTTTGTATCGGATTAGGTGTTTGTTATCTTTGGGCTAGGCGCCGGCCTGTCAATAACAGCTATTTTTGTTTATACATATTATACAGAAAGATTTTATCATTTTTGCACTATGCTTACTTTATTCATCACTCTTTTCTTCCATGAACATAAAAAAATACAAATATTTGTGATGAAATATTATCGTTTTAAAATTAAAATTTGTTGCTTACTTTTATGATTTTCATGAAAAAATTTTCCTATGCTAATGTATCTTTGTTCGATGCATGCTCTAAATAAACGATTAAAACGAATTCTTAAGATTGCAGGGCGAATTTAACATTTTGTGTGGTAATTTACAGAACTCATTTTGACTCGACCGGGTTTTCTCAATTACAACATTCAAATGTGTTTGAGTGTTTTATAAATATGCTACAAGATAACATTTAATGAAATCCAGAAACATTCGAAATAAAGCAAGCAACTGTAAAAAAGATAAACTAGAACGAGGGAAGTGGGACAGAAAATCTTGTTTATAGTCATTGCAAACCGAAAAATTAAAGTTTTAGGTTTTGTTTTGTAAACTTAATTTTCAATGTCAAGGTCTGGAAGGCCTAATGCAAAATTCTAATACATATTAATTCATTTTTTCTGTAGAAAACCGAATGCTTAAAATTTAGAAAATAATGACGGTGTTTCAAAACAAAAATATATCAATTCTCAAATAACAATACATGTACATAGACTTCATAAAAATAAAAAATAAACCCCAACGCGAAATGTTCATCCAGTGCAAGTACAGCAAGTACAAGTCTTTGCACTAGACTTATTACTTAATATTTCAATACTGTTTAATATCAAGATTGACAATTAATGTTTTGTCCGCAACCAACGTCTTTGATATGACTAAGAGTAGGATCACCTTTGCGCATTTTGGCAAAGAAATGGCGAGAAGTAAACGATATCAGAGCCAGCACCTTATGACTCAGCTCTTCAGGCGGTGGGTATATATAATTTCAAGAGAGGTAAACATAAGATATACACTCACAACTTTCCTGGAGATTGTGCTGAACACAATGTTTTCAAACATGAACCAGTTGAGAGACATTCAATATAAAGAGGATCTGCTCAAGAAATTGCAGCCTGTAGAGAGATCCTCATCTCTTCGCATTGAAAGGCCAACTTCACTTGTTATTCGACAACACAGAAGAAATAGCCTGCCTAGTCCTTCTGTTATCAAGGCAATCGTCCATATACCGGACTTGGAAAGAGTCCGGTCTTTTAGTCTTACTCGAGACGGACTCAAAAACTGCGGGGACAAAATCAGGCGACGCAGTACATATAGTATTGCAACAAGTGAGGGGCCTGATTCACTTTCCACCGGAGCAACATCTTCTTTGGAAAGCATCTGTCAGAGGCAACAATTTAAGGTTGCTATCATAGGATCTGCAGGAGTTGGAAAAAAATCGTTGAAAAATCAATTTGCAACTTCAGAAGAACTTTACATAAACAATAAAAGTAAGTAAAAAAAAAGATTGGTAAATATTTCCGTTTATCATTTATCATTTAAAGCTATATGCGGCATATTTTTTCATGCTAAGAAATATTTGATTGATTGATTTATTTAAATATGTTATATAAGATATATCTTCACAATAAATTACGCAGTTTATATCAATCGGGATAAAAAGATATAGAAATTAATAAATTATTTTTAAAATTATTTTCGATTCCACGATAAATAGAGCATTTGAATAAACCCCGCCTTAAATCGGCCACGTGATACCACGAAATTTTTGAATAAAAAATAAATAAAAACTCTCAGTACATGCATCCCTCAGGAAGAGGGTGTATTCATAAATTTTATCGTGTCGTTGATGCTAAAATAGTGTTTCATCTTTATTACACATAACAATGATCAATTCATATAGTTCTACATTAATGAATAACGGAATAATAATGATTCGGGTATCATCTGATATAAGAATTATCTAATTTAAGACATGAAAAACGTGATTCTAATTTGTAAACAAACTGTTCTTCCATCGTGTTTTCAACACTAGATTTTCCCGCACTCATGCGCAGTGGCATTACAAATGGCCGATCACATTAATATTCATCAGACGTGTAGCGAAGTTTAGAGACAAATAACAAAAGAAAGAACATGTTTTACGGGCCTAAAGTTTGTGAAACGTCTAATTATAAGAAGCATGATGTATATTTTTACAAAAACTCATGTCAAAAATTTTACCCCAAATACTCGATCATACGAGAACAAAATGACAATATTTAAATGGGAAATGCAAATTAATGTGTAAGAAATACGGTCAGATTTGCCCCAGAATGTCCATTAAGAATGCAATGGTTTGTTTTTTTTCATCTTTCAGAATTAGAATAGCATTAGTTTCAGTTCATGCATAATTGTCTTCTTTCTGCAGACGATAGTAACAGAGACCAGGGAGAGATCTGCGTCTTGATGGACGACGAAGAGTCGTGTGTGATATTTGTTGACGAAACAGAATTAGCGGTAAGAAGGAGTAATTTGCCTCAATGGGACTACCTTGTCTTAAAGCATGTGGTAATACCACATGAAATGAACCAAATTAAATGCTCTTTGTCACGCAAAGCATTAAATGAGCAACGAAAATAATGATACCAGCTAGGTTACCCACGCGTGTGAATCAGATTTCTAAGAAGATCTGCCTGAGTTATTATTATTTTTTTTGGTATCAGTCGAGTATATGTATATCAACATCTGAAGAATATGATATAAACATGACTTTCTATAAATAACCCGGATGCTTGTCAGAGCCTCGGAGACGTAAGAAATAAGAGGATAAATACCTACATTTAGAAAGGAAAATTTTTTTATCAGAGAAACGTGTCCTGTTCTGTCCTTTAAGGATAAGTCTCCAATCATTCTTGTTTCTTAAATAACTAATGAAACAATGCGATTTAGAGATAAATTTACTTACATGTATATACACACATCACGCACAATAGCTGTTTACATATAGGTATTTTTGACCTATGCTTTTCGAAAACTTTACTTTCAAGAATATGATAAAAGACATTATGTTTTGATAACAAACAACAAAGAAAAAACCCAATTATTTTATGTGAGAGAGCTATGCCAAAGAAAATGATAATAGACGCTTATCAAATTCATGTTTCTTTTATCTATCAATTTTCAGAATCAAGCAGAAAATGAGTTGGTGGATTCCATAGTGGTAGTATTTTCAGTTGTGGACAACAAATCGTTCAAAAATGGAGTCAGAAAAATTGAAATGATTCGGCAAGAATTTGAGTTCGAGAAACCACTGTTTCTTGTCGCTAATAAAGTAGACCAGGCAAGGCAGAGAGTCGTCACTGAAAAAGGTAGATATTGAATCGAATAAATGTTAACCACATATGTAAAAGATTAAGATTTTACTTTATTATTATTAAAGAAAATTAAATGAATTTTTTAGAGATATCAACCGTTTGCAAAATTGCTAATCGGTTAATCTCTTCTAGGTTCGACAGATTAACCGGTTACTCGTATCAAAATACGCATGTTTTGACATGTTTTTATTATTTTTTATAAATGTTATAAATAACACAGAATGTAATATAATATAATGAAGAAAAATTAAGAATTTCTTAATTATGTTATTAAAAACTTAATTTTATTTTAAACATTCATTATTTTTTTTTAATCGCTAGATGCCAAAAAAGTGGCAACTAGATATAACTGCAAGTACATAGAGACATCTGTGGCGCTAAACCACAACGTAGACCAACTTTTGGCGGGAATTATTCGCCAGGTCCGAAGCAGAAGGCAGAGCAGCACATACAACCCTGAATGTGAAATGACCAAAGACACCAAGACAGCATCCATGTTCACCAAAATACTTCTCCAGAAACTGATGAAAATCGGACATCCTGATTTTTTGTGCACAAGGTTATTTGACGTGTGAAGAAGGGGAATTCCCAGATGAATCCGCAATGGATGATGATACGATTTACATATCATTGGGTTCTGTGACTAAGGCTTGACTGTATGCACAGAATGTATTGGAATAACAGAGATATCAGTGCAAACTGACATGTGGGGGTTAAGGGACATGAACTGAGTCACAAGAAAAATGTTTGTTTGATGAAAATCGGATGAGATTAACCGGAGAAAGATTTCATCGTCTCTACACTCTAGATCAGATTGATAGTTCCGTTTTGTATTTTTTTTTCTACTTATTGTATATACATGTACATATTCTTGTTATATTATTTACTTCATTTTGTACCTTTATAATAAAATATATATTAATTGAACAAACTCCTCTCCTCTTTTTAAATCGATCATTGTAATACTTACCATGGGACTTCGTCATTGTTTTCCTGTTGTTGACAGGAAATACTTAGATCAATATCAATGATTCACTTTAAAAAAATGAACAAACAATTAAAAGATAACTCATCGAAGAGATCGATAATCATAAAATATGTATAACAGGTCGATATAGAACATCATGATAACGCAGTTGAAATTCAATTTTAGGGAGTGGCGAATACGCCCTTCACCGTTCACAATAGTTTATTGCATCATGGAAGTATACATTCTCAAGATTTTTGTCATTCCTCTGTATTACGAAAATATCACAACTGAGCAGGCAACACAATCTGGCACCTTCTTTCAAGAGAATAAGCCTGAATAAAACAAGAGGAAGTGTTGCAATAAAAAATAAAAAATTGGGTTTCATTTTTTCTCCAATATTATGGTGTTATATTTCACTGCTTAATCAATGATGTCAATTGTTTTCATAAAAAAAACTACTACACCTTATTCTTTTGCATTATTAATTATATACGACTAACCTTGTGAAAATAGACATGATTCTGGAATTTAAACAATGAAAATTACAACCGTTACATGTCGAAATGCAGGTACGAAAGTACATCACCTGCAGATTGATTGGGGAGGAAAGTAACGGTCGGAGCCACCTATCAAAATCAAGACTATATTTACCGACCGACGTGTACGTACTAGTGATTCACTCATCTCTTTCACTTACATAAATAACTGTTGCAATCTCTGAGGGTAAACCAAAACAACAAACACACTACCAAAGCCTTGGAGTAATGTTAGCAGTGAAATCCAATCAAGAATTTAGGGACCCCAAGGGACTTCTTCAGCCCCCTGGGTATTCCACAGAGTCTGGGTTTAAAAGAGTGTCTTCATTTAAACAGAAAAAGCCCGACCATGTGAGGTTGGATGTGACCTTGGCACGACGCAACAGCTTACCAAGTCCAGTGAGCCCTAAAATGTTCCTGGCGCCCCCCGAGGACCGCCCATTAGAGAGGGTGCGGTCCTTCCATTTATCGAGGGGAGGCGTCAGGAACCGGGGGGACCTTATTCGTCGACGGAGTACTCTTAGTGTGAACTCTTGTGAAAAGTATGACACTGGGGCTGAAGCCATGGTCAGCAACAACGACAACGCGACGCCACGTGTTGTCAAAATGGTCAGGTTGGCTCTGGTGGGGTGCGATGAGGTCGGAATTCATACACTGAAAAACCAGTTCACTACTTCAGAGGAATTTTACATGCACCATAATCGAGGTATTTTTTGGTCATTGTTATGATTCCCGTTGTCAGGCTTAAGTCAAAATGTGTAACAGCATAATTCATATAAACTACAATTTTAGATGGGGCCGAGTCGCCAGAGGACATTTTCATTCTACTGAACAAAGATGAATATTGTGTACAGTTCGTTGACGAATCAGAATTAATGGTGAGTACTGTAGAAAAGTGGTGCATTAAGATTAGAGATAAGTTATCATTCGATAAATACATGTAGATAACTGGTGGTTCATATAAAGATGCGTCAAAACGTATGTACATATGTATACTTAAACCAAAGAGCCTGAAATTCTTGTGATGCAATAGAACAAGCTAGCTTATACTTGACGAAACGATGGATATGCCATTGCCAAGAAGGCAACAACTACTGGAGCATTTAATTCCAGATGACACCACTAGATCTTGGCGCACGGTGCCTAAGGCGACTGCTTCGCGATCCCCGATATCAGTATAGTTCCCGGTCCGAAATCTATTTCTACATGCAACATGTGTCACCACTTATATACAGAATAACCAAATAATGAGAATAAATCTTGCGTGTTAAGCCGAACAATGTGATCGACAATAAAACTAAGAATTCCAAAATTGCAGACGATTTATTACGTATAATGAGTTGTTCTTTTCTTTCACGAGAGAATTCTCTAGGGAAGATGCAAACTGTGTGCAATTTAATGAGGCGACTGCAGTTTTAAGACATGCTTTATTACGATCTCACAATTTCAGTGTTAAACGCAGCTTTTCGAATTATATCTTACCACTTAAACATAACTTTCAATTATTCTAAATTATAGTGAAAAATTAGAGCATTGGTATGCAGACTTATCTGTATAAAAGATCTATTTATATTTCTATGTTTGAAATATATTTTTGCTATCTAAAATATTCCCGTTGAATTATCTGGGATGATTTATATATAGAGTAATACTAGTATTGCCCGGTTTACCTTTTGAAAAGTCTCCAGGGTATGTAGAATATGCATGAGTATACCAAACATTTTAATAGACTCTATTGACCTTCTTAGACATCAGTGGGATAAACTCTTTAACAATTAAATTGTTTACTTTCCTGTACAGATCCTTCCAGTTAACATAACCAAGTTATTTATACATTTTTATAGTAACCTCAAACAGTACGAAATCGTAACAATTTTCCAGTGAAAATTGTTAATATTATAGGATTAACAACCAAGAAAAAACCCGTTTCTATTTTTGTCCCTGTGCCCACCTAGGGAAATTCGAATCACTTCTATTACAGTTACGTAATGGTAATTGCACGCATTTCCAGGATGTCGAACCTATTTTCTTCCAAATCTGTTACAATATAATCATTCTGCTCTCCCGGAGGGGGGACATTAAGTACAGCCATTGTTTTTTTTCTATTTGATTGGATTTCCCATCGAGGTATCGATTTGTTTTCGTTCTGTTATATGCAAGTACACAAAAAGGAAGTACCATGTAATCTGCTCCAATTGTAAAAACTACTTACCTCAGACGGAATGTCTTCTGGTCCCTGAGCTAATTGCATCTGTAGCATTATATCGCTTTGTTGTTATAGATAATGAATGTTGGTAAAAATTGTTTTCATGATTTACTGTTTTCTGGTTGAACGGTGGAAAATGATCATTCTAAATTTTGTGT
Organism: Magallana gigas; assembly: GCF_963853765.1. NCBI lineage: Eukaryota > Metazoa > Mollusca > Bivalvia > Ostreida > Ostreidae > Magallana > Magallana gigas. The sequence continues at coordinate 36,204,559 of NC_088855.1, read as the reverse complement.
GTGTTTTTTTTTTAAAAGTTTGGCGGTTGTACAAATGTTACAATATTTTTGGAGGAGACGATTGAATGATATCGTAGATAGCCTTGTCAAAAATAGGAGAATCCGTACAGAAAGTAAAATACGATGATGCACGCAAAAATCTCTGCCCCCGGACAGATAGTATCGGTACATACATATAATAATTGAGCTTACACCGATACAGTGGAGTTCTAACCTCAATGACTCTGCTAAGATATGCCAAACATACCTAGAAGCCGGGTTTACACCGCTCACTGCGTTCTAAGTGATAACTGAGGCCCGACCAATCTATTTTCTGTGTAATTTGACGAAAAAAAGTTAATTCGTTGTAATTGTTCAGAAAGGGTCTGTATTTAGAAAAAATTACCTATCAGAGAGACCATAAATAGACGCGTGTTTAGGAAGACAACCAGATCACCGACGTCTGTAAATAGATAGCTTTTGTACCCGAATACGGATACAGTATTTGTCATTCTGCCAAAAATACACATCATTTTAAATAAATGGTTATGTACATTGTACATACAGAGTGAAAACGATGCTTATATTTTGGGTCAAACACAGTATTGGACTAAAACTAGCTATCATAAATGCCTCATTTCATGATATTTGCCATGAAAATTGTCAGAATTGTTGAACGTAAGCGCAGATCCAAAAAAAATCCCAGAGGAAGGGGATCCAAGGAATAATTTTGTTTGCTAGGGGTCAGAGAACCATTTTTCAACAATTTCACTTGTGAATTGAATAAGTTTTTCAACGAAAGGGGGATCCGAACTTATGGAAAGTTATAGCCCCCCCCCCCCCCATCCGCGTGCATATTACCTATGTTAAGAATAATGAAGACGGAAGGCATCATTACATACTTATTTAAAAACACGTTTTTAAAATGTTTTAAAATTTTTATTCTCTGCAGGAAAGTAAGATATCTTCCATGGTGGACGCTGTCATGGTGGTGTTCTCCGTCGTCGATACTTCCTCCTTCCAGTATGCAGTCAAGAAAATCGAAATCATCAGAGACAAGATGAAATGCAGCTGTCCGATAATCCTTGTTGGGAATAAATGCGATTTAGCTAGAAACAGATCTGTCTCTGGAAAAGGTACATTTAGCTGCAAAGACAGTCTCGCCTTTTTCATTTAGAATTTTACTTGTAGGCGATCATTTATTTGCGAGTACAAAATCTTTGTTTATCAAAATCTTCCGATTTCATTCAGTTTGTAGCCAAAGGAATAATTTTTTTAACCAATTTTTTAATTGGTCTTTTTTATGTAGATGCACAGAAGATTGCAGACAAGTTCAGGTGCAAATACATAGAGACGTCTGTTGTCCTCAACCACAACATCGACGAACTATTGGTTGGGGTCGTTCGCAAAGTTATTCAAAGACGAGAAGGCGGGAAAAAGCAGACGACAACTGAAGATTACCAATCCTCCAAAAGCCCCAGCTTTACGAGGCGTATGCTTAACAAACTAAAGAAATTTGGACAATCAAAAGATAAATCTACTAATTTGTACGATTAATGATGACCCAGTGGGTTAGTACATTAATCTGAGTTTTGACAATATACATACTAGTATGTAGAACAAAAAATTGAAAGATTTGAAGTTGGTGATTATTCATTCAGACAAACACATAATAAACTGTGTAGAATTAAAATCATTACAATTAAGCAATTTATTCATTTTATTCATATTTTATTCATATTAATGTTTAGCTACGTGAAAGATCTGTCGATTAGGGATGATTTATTCCTATAGGAAACATTGTACAATATTCCCCTCTTCAACCCATTCCAGTTTTCGTCTGTGTCGTGTTCATCACTATGGACTTCCGTAATTCTGTAATTGAATCAATGAATTGTTTTTGTCTGTGGAATACTCTATATGCCTGAAAGAAACAATAACTCATTGTTATGAATATTCATGAATCCTTATGCGTGTAAAACAAATGAGCTTAAAATTTGTATTGTTGTACTGAGAATGAATGTTGCTTACCGCTTGTAAGAATGAGAATATGGTCAATAGCATTTAAATGTTCATGTTTTGTACTTTGAAATATGCAAATTAGTAATTAAATAAACTAATTTTTGAATTCACGATACTTCTGTTTGTAAGAGTTTCTGTTTTACAAAAATTAGATAACTTTTGAAGTACAATAATAAAAAAAGAATATGAAATATTCAACATCATGAATGCATAAACCTGCAAATAATTGTGGTGTGAACCTGTGTATCTTTTATAAACATTTTTTGAGTTATTAGAAATTCCAATCAGTAAGACACATCTTTACTTTTGATATCTAATGTTGACAGATATTTTTTACTAAAATATTTGAACAACTTCCTTGCAATTGCTAGTTTATTCGTGAAAAGATTAGAAAAAAGGCGTAATACCGGTATATCTTTGACGGTATATCTTTGACGACAGAGCGCGTGAACCAGGAAAAATACGAAGAAATGCAACGATAAAAATATTAATGCTAAAACCCCTGTCACACCGGAGCTGCGTCCTCATGGCGATCCCGCTGCGTCCTTAAGGTGGGTCGCGGGTTTGCTTTCGTCATCAATTTAGGTACGCAACTTTGACGACTCGAGCGGCCGATCTGTGTACATTTAATTATGACGTCACAATAGAGACATTTCACACTATTTACATTCTATAACCTAACTCCACAGGTTGTATTAGAAAAAGATAAAGATATCGTTTGATTCTATGGCTTTAAAAATTCATGTATGAAATATAAGGAGGAAGTGCAGGAACAAAACATATTTACGTTGATAATCTGTAAAAACTAGAGCTAGCGACACTGTGTTTCAGTATAAGTGAATACATCAAAACTCATTTATAATGTCAATAGTGTAGTCACAAACTTGGGTATGTAAAATAATTCGACGATTAAATCTTGAACAACAAAGAAACTTCAAAATGAGCATGAACTGTAGTTCACTATAGCATTAAATGATTTATTTTTGACGTCGTCGTGTCAATAACTGCCGTCAGGTGAGCAGACAAATTGAATAACGCGCGTTAGCGCGTTATGATAATTTGTCTGTTCACCTGACGGCAGTTATTGACACGACGACGTCAAAAATAAATCATTTAATGCTTATATTTACATTCCCTTACTAAAGAAATCAATTGTTTACTTAAATAAATCGATATTAAGTGCAGATCACGGAGGGAGTGAATAAGTAACAGCAAGAACAGCTGTTTTTGTAAAACCGGTTTAAACTGGTTTTCACATAGACTGTTGAGATGAGATCGACGAGCATGAAAATATTATCCATGATAAATAACTCTTGAAATGTTGCTTTTTACAATAAAGTCAACTTTTTTGTCGAATAATTATAAAACATGGTGTTTTGACAACATTCATGGAATACATTTTTTAACCGATAACATAGAAATCACTGTTTGAGAACTACTTATGTAAATTACTCGTAAATTCATACGCAGTGAATATGTGTTGCATTTAGAGGCATTTAACCAACACGGAATTTAATGGAAAAACACAGTAGAATGTAAATATTATATTATGTATGCCTATATGGACCCAGAAATAGAGAGGAAAGTAGTCAAGTAATTTTATAAATTTGCCAATGAAAAGTCCATAAGATAATACGTTTAGACATTTTTGAGACTGTTTACTAATCAGAACATGGAAACATTTCGATGGGGAACCGGGTACTCTCACAAATATTTTTACAAATCTAAAATGTCTTCCTTTCCCTGTTAATAATAAATATGAAATATTTATATTATTCTACAGTATATATTATACAGGACATGTAATGTACAAACAATATTATGCAGGTTCCAATATTAAATAAGAGGGGTAGTGCTAAGACATTGAACTCTGTTTTCTGATATTAATCAAACATATTAGTTTATACATTTTTTAAACAGTCTTTTTAACAATACATATAAAGAAATTGATAGAAGGTGTTGTGCCCCCTTTAAATTCATCTTCACAATTTAGATATACGTAACAATAGAAAATTAAACAATATTATGACAAGTTGTCAATCCTTATAATTGGGTTTTTTTTCTGTAGTTAGATGTTTGCGTCTGACTTATTATTATAGAAATTTTCATTTTTGCGGGAAATGGCTTTACTTTTTATGTCATATATGTATATAAAATTACGTCATAATAACATTACCTGTCATGGATTCAATATTTGAATTCTGAAAATGCGACACAAAGGAAGGATCATTTCTGCAAAAACTAGTAAGAAGTTTTCCAATTTAAAACTTTTCACCGAAAAAGAAGAAGAGGAATGTGTTGAAGAAATTCTCACAACAGAAGAGTTCGATAGTCAGGCCAATGTATGGAACGGGGAAAGGAGAGTGATAGAACTAGACATTTTGATCGAGGGATTGCGATCCTGTGTCCATTGCTCCAATCCTTTAAGACTCGAATGGTGTGTCAGTGAGAGGAAATATGGTCTAGCCTCCATTTTTTACATAAAGTGTTCGGAGTGCAATGGCATCAGCCCAGTATATACGGGGAAAAAGCACAACACAGCAAACAAGTCTGGTCCCGCTAAATGTTTTGACGTAAACACAAAACTCGCAGCAGGTAAGAGGGCCTTAATTTTATTTGATTCAAATAGTTGAATAGGAGTACATAATAAATATATAACAGGTCAATATGTACCTATAATTTCAAGATTAAATTTAAGTAGGTTAAGATGTTAATTTGTAAGTATATCAATTTCTGAGAAAACATAAATTTAATGTCGATCAAACGTTTTGGGAAGTGTAGAATGTGGGCGCTAATCTGAGACAATTGATAAAATTTGAGAAGCATTCCGAATAAAATAAATCAAACGTTAACATGGTTAGAAAGAAAAACCACTCTTGCAACTTTTGCACGAATTGTCCGAAACGTTACAGTTTACATGAAAAGCTATATTGCTTACACAAAACATTTCTCGCATGGAATTTGCATGCTTTTTGTAATGTTGTATATATATGCATTTCATATCAAGTTTTTAATTCAATTAATATAATTAAAATATATTTCTAGATTTTGAATGACAAAATCTTCATAGATTTAACATGATGACAAAGATATAAATATGTTTTAAATGTACTTCCCATTCTCTATGCAATATTATATGATCGGCTGGCATATTCAGATTGAATTTTTCACAATTACAGCAATGATTAATGTTGGCATAGGGGAGCAACAAATGAACAACATTTTAGCAGAATTAAATATTCCATCAATTCACCACAAAACTCTAAAAGAAAGAGAGAGAGAAGTTGGACGTGCATTCGAAGAAGTTGCAGATAAATCATGCAATAATGCACTGCTGGATGAAATTATATGTACTAACAGGTATTACTTCAATTAAAGTTATTTACAGTATTTAAAAAACACACATTGGAAAATGACTTCTATTTCGTGATGCAAAGTAAAATTAACTCTAACACTTCCCATGAAAAATGTTTAAAGCTGTTCATATTATGCTGCGTTTATCAAGCGACATGTGTTAGGCAAGGGGGGGGGGGGGTGATTTTATATAGAAGGGATTTTCAAACACAATGTTGCATCAAACTCACAGACGATATCGGGATATTTGTTCAAATAGATATTTAAACAATCCGTCTTAGTAAACCGGGAAAGAGGGGCGCAGGATAATTTTATATGGAAAAGTAACTTTGGACTACCCCTTCCAAACGCACGCACGCACACACGTGCAGTTTATGAATTCCTGGCATGGCTGAAACAATACAAATCGCCGCTGCTTGTTGCGCACAATGCAAAGTTCGATGCGCGAATCCTAGTGTCCACCATGTGCAGACTTAAGATGGATGACCACCTAAAGGACATCGCTGGATTTAGTGATTCAATACATCTTTTCAAAAAAGAATATCCAGGAAGAGGCTCCTACAAACTGGAAAGTCTATCAACCGACCTAATGGAGCAGCATAACGCCGAAGTCGACGTCAACATATTGACAGCTCTATTGAAAAGAGTGTCAAACTTACATGAAAAACTGATAGACATATCATTTTCCACTGAAAGTGTTCTCGTTAACAATCAAAAACTGATCAACAAAAAAATGTATTTGTCAAGTTTCAGTGGTTTATTAAATGAACAGGTACTCTCTAAAACACAGTGCAGCAATCTAGCCGCGCAGGGAATTGGCGAATTTCACATATCTTTAGTTAGAAAACGGGCAGGAACGGAAGGGATAAAAAATATACTGAGGGGGGAAATTACAAAACTTGACTCTGTTTTAGAAAAACTTTCCAAGTTCTACAGTTCAAATAATGCACAATGAATCATGGTTAATATATGCATGTGATCTTACAAAAACAACGTGTTATACATGTATAATTAGGGTCAAGTAAGCCTTCTCTTTTCTTGTCTTGTCAGACAAAATGATCTCTGTTGTGCTTTCAAATTAATATCCAAAATCTCATTATTACCATTTTTTTTAATATTATGTATTTTTAATTAGTTTACTGATTATAAGCCTTTTTATCTTTTGAAAAAAAATCACTTTTACTCAAATGTTATAAATGTATGAATTTGTACATGTATGGACTATCAGATAAAATGTGCTTATACTTCCACATTTTTTTCTCTTTTTTTTGGGGGGGGGGGGGGGTGGGGGTGCTTTATAGTGCTATGTAATGTTAAAAGGAAATCCCAGACATTCATTCAATATAACTCTGAAAAAAGCTGCAGTTTTAACAATTCTAAGTTAATTCTCTTGTAAATCCTATAAGAAAATGTAATGAAAAAGATTAATAACGAGTTTTGACGTTGTACTTACAAGCATGACGTCAAATACGGAAAAGCGACAATTTTCGGTAAATAATCGGAAATAAAAAATTAAATAGCAAAAAATCTAGCGAGAACACATATCAATTTTTTTACATAATTAATTTGTAAATCACCTTTACTTTACGTACAGAAAATGTTGTTAGATTCGTCTAAGTTGTTAAAAAGTTATTTACAATATCTTGAAATAACTTCAATTCGAAAATGAAGAAAAAAATGATCATTTTCCTATATATTTCATTAGAAAAGCGTCAAAACAGCACAAAAAACAATGCTAAGTTTGAAGCGGCTTTGCATGAAAATAATTTAGGCAAAGTTAATAATTTTTTTCTATAATGAAGTTTAAATGCTAATAAACGAATTGACAAATTTTCAGGGTATGTTTTCTCGTAAGATTTTTTAGGGGGTAAACCCGCGACCCACCTTAAATAATGTAAAACGCCAAGGTTAACGCAGTAGAGTCTCCTACAGCGCCGTAACAACGCAACGGCATCTTCGTCCGTCGCGGTGGGATCGCCTTGAACATTTTAAAACGCCATGCGACAGCGCGCATTTTGAACATGCACAAAGTACGCACCGTGGCTCTGCGTTCTGATAAACACGCCGTAGAAGCGTAGTGAGGTCGCCGAGACAGCGCCGTCAGATCTCCAACAGAACCACAAGACCTCTCGGTGCGTTCAAGGAACGCAGCTAATCGCAGTGTAGACGCAGTGATAAGTCAATTGCGCTTGCACGGAGACCTCACGGAGTCCTTTGGGATCTCACTGCGCTCTCACTGAGCATCCACAGCGTTTGAACAAGTTGTTTTTCATTTGGCTGCGTTCACACAGCGACCCCAAAGAGCTGTTGCTGCGTTCATCGCGCTCTTGTGACGTTCCTTCTACGTTTATACCGCGCTCCCACGGCATTTCTAGTGCGTTGTCATCAAGACCACGAAAACTCAAACAATGGTTGTTGTACAATAGCAAGCGATGTAATAATCATCAAACATCTTTTCTATGTTTTCTAACAACTAATAACGCATTTTTCGTAGACCTGACTACTAAGAGTTTTGTCCTAGTCCTTCACAAAGTGTTTAGTAGTTACTGTAGTTATGTTTTGATTACAATTTACCTTTTCATAAAATCAAAAATATTTTTAATCATTTATTTACTTGTTTTAAATTTTTGTTTGTTTCCCATACAATTGTATAAATTAATATTAACCTACCAAGAGGTAAAGAATGTCTTGTGCACGCAGTCAGCGCGCAGAGCACGCCGTGGACGCACGGTAAAAACTTCTAGCACGTCATGAGTGCTCGGCGGAGACTCAGCGAGAGCGCAGTTAATCGCCAAGTAGAACTGCTTGGAAACGCAGTTACACGCCGTGGGAGCTCCGTAAGAACGCCTCGGTCGCATTCAGGACGCCGTGACATCTCCACTTGTAAAATTGTCAAATAAAACTGTACAGTTTTTCTGAATTTTCCTTGCGATCATACGGCGATTCCATGAATTTTACAACGCCGTGAACACGCCGTGGGGACGCAGCTTGGTGTGACAGGGCCTTTATACGAATATCGAAATCCCGCAAGTGTAACCTGTATTGCGCATTATAAGAAACAATCCAATATATAGAAACTCTAGAAACAGGACAAAAAAACCCAGAAGGCGAAAAGACTTTTAATTATCGTAAAAAGCGACAGTGAAGGTCGAGATTTTTACGTCACAAAAGAAATGCGCATTAGAAAGATGTTTCTGATTTCTTACACATTGAACGCTTTGAAAAGCAGAAAAGAATGCACTATGTTGTGTGGGTCTTTTTTATTTGCTGAATATTTTCTTAGATGATCACAATTTTAAATAAGGAAGCGCAAATTCGCTAAATTTTCAATATCAAGACTATTAGTGTAAACAACACTTTTGAATGGACAGGTTCTCAAAAGGAGTAAAGCTTCTTGGCCTTGATTATGATATTTGAAAGTTTTCCGCAGAAAAGTCACATGATAGCCATGCCAATTTGGTCTTTAGAGTGAGCAGAATTTACTCGGATCCAAAACCTCAGGGAACTAGTTCATTCGTGGGTATGGGGGCACACTCAAGGCTCTAAATCCTCTTCAGAAAAAGAGGAACATTTGAGATTTGGGGTTTTCTTAAATCCTCTTCAGAAAAAGAGGAACATTTGAGATTTGGGGTTTTCTTAAAATCATGAACATGACCTGTATTTGATAAAAATGGCCGGGGCTGCTTGTCTACATCTCTGATCCGTTTTATTCGATGTATATGTGTGGGAACAGAAGTTTCACTGTAGATGGCACATGGCACTGTACTCATTTTAAGACAAAACAGTTCCTGTGAATGAACCACTCCTAATGTTCACTTAATAGAACTATGAACGCCGTTCGAAAACGTATGGTACAGAAACCTGTAATTTTCTGATGTCACATAATGACCCTGTCTTTAACACTTTTAATATGGATATCAAAATGATTCTATAGAATTTGCTAACGGTTACTTCGAGTTTTTTGGTGCCAGAATGTAACAAACTAAACGGGTGTGTATAACCATGGGAAATTAATTCTTAAAAGAGCCCTTACTGACGATAACGTTTAATTTCAACAGATGCCTCTGTTCGAGATGTCTTCCACTGTCTTTGGGGATCAGAAAAGATCATTGGTTTCTAACCAAAAAATCTTAGATTACTCATCTGAACGTTTTTGCTGCTGATTTGGTATTTTCCAACGCGAAAGTACAACGCGATGATGAAGGCTACATGATACTGCGTCGTGATTTTATATCTGTTTATGACCAAACATGGAGCATTCAACGAATTTTATGTTGAGGTTGTTGTTTTGTTCATTCAAGGAAGTAGTGATCCCACTTAACGATACAATGTAGTCGACATAATGTTTGAAATTATTCTTAATATATGAACTGAAAGAGAAACTATTAAACACTAAATTAATCAAGTAAAAGGGCGTCCTTCAAGCTTTATGGTTTGCAAAAGCAAATCCATTTCGCCCATCAAGTCCTAAGGAACATCCGCGCTAACAGCATATTTCGTTAGAACGTGAAGAAAAAATAATTGCAAACCTCCTCCACTTTTAGTAAAACCAAGACACATCCAATCTGATTTTTTTTAATTAGATCGTTATACAAGAAAGCGAAAAATACCATCGAAAGGATTTTTATTACGATTTTACCCAGTGAAATTGGCATTTGGAGCTGATGAACTGACAAACCATAAATTATATAAGCCAATTCTGTTTTAATATCACAAAAATGTATATTGAATTCAAAGAAAGAAAAGTTTGTTTCATTTAAAAAAAAAAATCTTTTTTTGTAAAAAGTATCCTATATCTAAGTATCTTTCTTACTATAAATAATGCCTTTATTATTTTTCATCTAAAATAAGCCATTACACTGACAAGATCAAGTATTTGCATTGTGTTTTCAGTAACCATGGCTGTTTTAAAATTATCCTTCGAATTACCGGTTTTGTTTAAAGTATGACACAAATCTCATTATTATTTCAAAATGTTCAAAGTCAAAATATACGACAGATTTCTATTTATAACGGATCGATTGTGAAATAGAGAGCGACACTTTGCTATGGTTACTTATCAACATATGACTGATAAAGGCATGCAACGGAAGTGCTGATTGGTCGACGGAAAAAACAGATTGTTTACCGAGATACAGATCAGTGTCGTTCACCGCAGCCTATATATTAAGGGTGTCCCTCGTTCACACATTATTTCTAGAGCACGGGCCACCAGATTATACACTGACCTGTGAAAGTGACAAAAACATATTGCTGACTAACAACTGACATTAACGACTTGTGAATATTACTTATAAAAAAAACATGATTCGGTCGAAAAGTGTGAACGATTTTCTAGACTTTGAGTCTCGCGAAGATTTTGCAGTGTCCAAGTCAAGGACCTCGTTGTCAGTCCCGAATGCACACCGAGACCAAGATTTTAGAAGGAATAGTAACATCAGTTGTGAAACCTCCTCTAGCTACTACAGCGAGTCGAACGAACATTTGATTACTGGTAATAATTGCGACAGCTTGACCCTCCCCGAAATCCTCCACGTGGCAGTTTTGGGAGACCGTGGGGTGGGGAAACATACCTTACTTCATTACTTTCGCGACACGGGGGATATCTGGAGCGATCTCACAGGTGACTTTTTTCTTCTATTTCAAATACGGTCACTGCGGCTTACACGCATACACAACGAATCTACAAAGTATGCTTGATAAATGTATAGCTTGAAATTAATCTTGGGCCTAACTTTTCTAGTTAGCAGTAAAAGGCGACAGTGAATATTGAATTAAACTCTTGTATAAAATATGTTAAGAATTATGAGTAAAAAGAAGACAGTCTGACTTCGAAATAAGACTAGAAAAACAGAGTTTGATATAATAATTGAAAAAGACGGTAGATCGAAACACATTTTCGTCGTGGAAATAATTCACAATACAGAAATCATTTCAAGATTTGCCTTTTTTAAATAATTTTACAGATTTTGAGAAAGACACCGAAATATGTGTTTCTCTGGATGGCAAGGAAACGTCCTTGCTGTTTGTCGAACAGCAGAATTTAGAGGTAACGATTCTTATATTAATAGGGTTTTTAATCTAAAATTCAAGATCGTATTCATTATTCACGATGTTCAATATGTGTTTTGAAACCATTTCAGTCAATATTTATGGTGCTAAACCTATACTAAAAATAGCATTGTATATAAATATTTACGTCTGCAGTAACTGTTGCATCCGCAATTGCTCAAGACCGAGAATTTCAAAAATCAATAATCTGCACTTTTGAGAAAATATGAACCATAAATAATAGCCTTGATTTTTTCTTTCTAGAATGTAGAAGCCTGTGGTTATATGGATGCCATTGTTGTTGTGTACTCGGTTGCGGACATTTGGTCATTTAAACTTGCCAATAAGATCGTTGGAGAAATTCGGAAACATTCCCAGAAGCCAGTAATTCTCGTTGCCAACAAAGTGGACTTGGCTAGAGGACGCGCTGTTTCGACAAAAGGTACGTTCATAATTCTTCATAATTTCACATCTCTGCAATTTTGAACAACGTTTGGCTATCAAAACAAAATATTTATGGTTAATGTTTTTTTGTTTCTGAGATCAACAAGAAATTATTACAATCTCGATAACAATGCCAGTCCCTTAAGAAATATCTTTAATATCTAATTTCAACTTTAATTTTACACTTGTAATCAAATTTATAATCAGCAAAATATGTTTTTCTCTTTTTATCAAGATGGTGAAAAGGTTGCGACAAGGTTCAGTTGCAAGTACGTGGAGATATCCCTAGTCCTCAACCATAACGTCGACGATCTGCTAGTGGGTATCGTTCGTCAAGCTCGAGCACAGTATCGTCACGATTCATCGAACTTATCGTCATCGACAGAAAAACAACGAAACAAAGTTCGACAATTCACCAATAAACTCGTCAAGAGATGGAGAAAGATTCGACCCAAACGATCGCGGTGTAACAATCTATTTGACGCTTGATGCAAGCGATTACGAACTCTGCCTGATGTGACAATTGAAAAGCTGCCTTTGTCCTTTCTGTGGAACCTGACGTTAGCAACCCACAATCGTTCTGGCAAACAATCAGAAAACGAAGAAGAATGTCGCAGACGACATCGAAATTGCAGACGAGAGTAGGCTCTCAGCACAATTAACTTTTAAGGGGACAATCGAAGATTTACTCTGGAGAACTGTTGACATTTAAATTATGCAGACAAATTGCATTTATATACATTTATTGCTCGTTAAAACCAAGAAACATAAAGTTGTACATCGCAAAACCTTAATGTTAAATTTAGACACCACTCACGAATTTAGTAATTACTTTTTTTTTCACTAATTATACAAAGGAGAAACAGACGAGACAGTAAAAACAATTGAACAGTCTTCCACATATGCCAATACAAATGAAAATTAAAAGTAATAAAGTTCACAATAATTTATGGTGCTTAAGCTTATTAATGATAGTTCGGTATTTTTATCGTCGGTATTTTCATTGTTTTATACAATTTATATGCTCTTTACTGTATTTAATTTGTAAATGGTTTTTATATGAATAAAAATTGACAATGAAATGTGTTTCAATCTATTATAAAGTAAATACTATTAGTTATCCAGGTTTAATCAAGGGTGTACGGGGATTTATCCCGGGGTGTATTCCATACACCCTGAGGCCGCAGCCAATCAAATGTCGTGTTACAAGCTACATATGAAATGATATATGTATATATTACAGTCCTCTTCACTCCAAGATTTTGACATACTAGTATATACAATGAAAAGTTTTATGAAATCATCAAACAAAACATGGATCACAATTTTATAATATTCAAATATGAAATATGAATTACTGACCGCATGGGGCTATTACCAGTAGAAGCCCATGCCAGAAACCCCCAGTCTACGCATAAGCTTTAGGACCGTGGGATCACTCGCTCGCTCAATTTTTACATGTTTTTATAATCAACTTCTAATTCTAATTGGATCCTTTGCATTTTAGTGCAGGAAATATCACCAATCGAACAAATTCTAACATACGCTTAAGGTAGCTAAACACAGTTTCGAATAAAATCCGGGGGTTTTTCTCTGGGAAAAAGCATGATGGGTAGGAATTTTCCTACTATTTTTATGCGGTATACATGAAAATTATTTTTTTTAATTCTCAGTTGCATAATATAAAGGTTTATCTTTCGGAGATACGAAAATAGTTTGTAGAAAACATTTAAAAATTAATTTTGTGAGACTTTAAAATAAAGGGAGGTAACTCCAAAAAAACATCCGGATTTTACGCGTGCAGAATTTCATGACTTTTTAGCGGGTAATATAGTTCTTTAAAAAAGCTGGCGAATGTACCCTGAAAATAGAGAAATTAAAATGGCTAAATTATTTGCATTCTGCTGTTAGGGGGAGCCTAAAATCCATGGGTGTACTGCATTTAGAGGCATCCTTATGTCTGATTTCCTCATGTTTTGAGTGCCAATTAAATTCTAGCATTAAGTTACAAGTGCATTATTCTTAATTAAATATTTGCAATATTTGTAAAAATTTGTAAAATTTAATTTTAAACGGGTCAGTTTTGCTTGTCCCTCGTTTAAAAACGTCCTCATAATGTTACATATAAAACTGTGTTTTGCACCCTATAAACAGTAGTAACATCTCACATTTCTCGGGCTTTCCGGAAAACAACCTCAAATTTATTACAAAGGTTTCCATGACAATCCTTTTTTATTTAGCCTACCATGATATGAATGCATGGCAATGTTTAATATGCTAGGCTTCATTAAATTTAATGGTACATCCTTAAATTTACTACATAAAAGACATTCGAAGCTGTCTGGTCAGTTCTAAAACTGATGGGAAACGACTGTATTTGGTATCAAATTCTCCCAATTAAGTTAATACATTTGGATTTCCCGAGCTCTTCCCAAAAAAGACCCAAGATGGTGCAATTGACACAGCACACGTACGTGTTTTCATTTTTCATACATTGCACCTCTGATAAATAGTGAGTTTCTCATTCATGTCATTGGCGGATTACAAATAATGAAATGAACTGCCCCTTGATTAGCAGACGTACGCGATATTGGTCTCCATCGTTGTATCGTTTAAACTTCCAGCTTTGAAGATCTGAGAGAGATACATGTAACTATATTACGACCCTGAAGTATGCAGAAAGGGGCCACAGTTACAGGTATTTCAGAGGAGAGATGGAAAAATTTCTGTCCAAAAATGTTCAAAGAAAGAGAACTCAATATTTTGAGCGTAAATAGTCGCATAAAAAATCAAACGTATCTTGTTAAACCCTTTTGCAGAGCAACATGAGAACGCTTTGGCTTTATTTAAAAAGTATTATGATAATTTATACAGTTTAACAGCAATATAATAGAACATCGATATCATATTGTAGCTTGATAGATACCAAAACAAAATAAATACAATACAATGTAATCCGATATTCTTTAAAATCATTTTTCTTTAAATATGCCAACGTTCAGGTGTTGAATGACAAAATTTTTGTAATCATCTGTAATTATAACTGTACATGTAATCAATGTTAAAAAGGGAAAAAAACCTTTTATTTTTGTATTTGTATGTCATTTACACTTTTCTTTTTTTTTTAATTTAAATATTTTATTGTCCCAGACAACTTAAACATTTATTTGATGTCAGGGTTGGGAGGCCCTGAAGTCATCAAATTTACAATATTATTGTGAAAAAAGCTGTACATAGGACATTTTTTGCATATACACACACATTCATCCAGTGTTTATGGTTGTGTACACAGAGTAACTATATATACTAAGATTGTTCAAATTTAAAAATAAGAAAAAAAGAAAGCGGAAGTTGGAAAAAATAGAGTATCCCAAGTGTAAATTAAAACAGAGGACACTTATTGAAGGGAAGAGAAAATATCCCATCGTTTATAAAAAATGTCTTCATTGTTATTTTTTTTATACATATAATGTTCTAAATTTCTATAATACAGTATTTTTCTCTTTAAGCCTTCGAAAGAAGGTAACATTTTGTTATTTCTTTTCTTATAAATATGGCGTTTTACTAAGATGATCAAAAGATTGATTACATTTTTGTGCTTTGACAGTTTACCAAACAAAATATCAACAATATTGGCATCAATCATCATATTAGTTTGATCATTAATCCACTCAAAAAAAGAATTCCATAGTTCTTCATCATAAGTACACTCCCAGAATATATGGGACAAGTTTTCAGGATAAAGGTCACAAAAAGAGCATAAATCAGATTGCACAATTCCAATTCTTTTCAAAAATACATTTGTAGTTAAAATTCTGTGAACAATTCTGTATTGAAACCATTGAATTTGTACATCTGTGGATATCTTAAAAATTGCACGGTTATGTAATTTCCACCAAAATCTGTCTACATCAAGGTTAAGTTCATTTTCCCATTTAGTTTCATATTTTGGTTTTTCCCAGGATGTAGCTGTGATTATATCATATATCTCTTTTGAACCCTTTATGTTTTTGAGAATTGGCTTTAAGAAAACTGGATAATATGGATTGTTGAACATAACTGTATTTACATCGTAAGGCAGTTTTAACATTTTAATATTGTTGACAATACCATAATAGGTTGTAAATGGAATCAGTACATCAAATTTATCACAAAAATCTTCATATTGCAGTATTTGACCATTAGTACTAAAAAAATCATATACATACAGAACACCTTTTTGAGCCAAGCATTCATAAAAAAAAAAATTGTTGTTAATTTTAAAATTTTCATTATACCAGATTGGCTGAACAACAGATTCAGACACTTCGGTTTCAACAATTTTCCTAAATTTAAATAGAGCATCAAATACATCTCTCCAAAACAAGTTTGTACAGCAACTTGACAAAACTTTTGTAAACATATTTCCATACAAAAAAATGTTTTCAATTTTTGGCAACGTACTGAGTAATAGTGATTTCCAAGAGGAAGTATAGTTTAGAAATCTACGAATCCATGTGATCTTTAAGCTTGTACATAAATTGTTTAGATCTATCATTCTAAGTCCACCATCTTCATAGTTTTGTGTGATACATTTTTTTGCCACTCTTGGAGGTTTATTATTCCATATAAAATTGAAAAAAAGTTGTTCTAACTCCTTCATATAACAAGACGGAGGATTTGGAAGAGCAATAATTAAGTGGATAATTTTTGGCAAAATAATAGATTTTATTACAGTTATTTTTCCAGCTGGGCTTAACCAAGAAGCAACAAGTTTTTTCATTTCACATAGTTTAGGTAAAAAATTCAATTCATGCATGGCTATAGGGTTTAGGTCTATGCAGTAGGTTATACCCAGAACTGTAAACGGCTCCTGGGACCATCTTATATTAACCTCTGGGAGTATATTTTGCTTGCAATTTGATAGTGAACCTATTTTAACACATAATGTTTTATCATAATTGGGTTTTAAACCTGAGTATTTTGCAAACTGATCAATAAGAGATAAGGCATTTTTTAATGATTTTTTTGAACCATCTAATAGTAAAACAGTATCATCTGCGTATTGTAGTAATTTATATTCCTTCCCTGTTATAACTATACCTTTAATATTGAGATTATTTCGGATCAATATACCCATTATTTCGGCACATAGAATAAACAAGTATGGTGAAATTGGATCACCCTGCCTACATCCCCTTCCAATCTCAAAAAAGTCGGAAAAAAACCCATTTTGAATAACACAAAGACTTGCTTTTGAAAATAATATTTTGACCCATTTTATAAAGATTTCCCCAAAATGAAAAAAATGAAGTACTTTAAACATAAAACTCCATGAAACTGAATCAAAAGCTTTTTCAAAATCTATAAGAAGGACAAGTCCTGGGACCTTATTCTCGTTGCAATAATGAATAACATCATATAGGAGTCTTGAGTTTTCACCAATGTATCTCCCTTTCAAAAAACCTTTTTGATTTTCATGTATAAGAGAAGAAAGGAGAGGTTTCATTCTATTAGCTAGAACAGCAGATAAAATTTTATATGTTGTATTTAGTAGTGAAATAGGTCGCCAATTTTTTAATTGTTCTCTTGGTTTATTTCCTTTTGGAATAATAGAAATAATTCCTCGGGTTTGACTTATTGATAAATATCCTTTCTTAAAACTACATTGATAGGATTTTAATATAAATTTATTCAGGTCTATCCAGAAGAATTTAAAAAATTCCGTCGTGAAACCATCAGTTCCAGGGGTTTTATCGTTTTTCATGTTCTTAAGAGAACACAATATTTCAGATAAGGTAATGTTATTATCAAGGAGTTGTTGTTCCATTTCATTAACTTTTGGTATATGTATTTCATATTGTGTGAAAAGGTCATTAAGATCTATGTCTTCTATTTGATCATCATAGTTTTTGTATAGAACTTGATAAAACTTTTTAATTTCAGTCAAGATTTCATTTTGCTCAACAATACATTTTCCTTTACTATTGATTAATTTTGTAACATTTTTATTTACATAATTTCTTTTTTCAAGGGCACAAAAGTATTTTGTTGGCTTTTCACCATTCTCAATCCATTTACAATGAGTACGTAGTAAAAGTCCATCCAATTCATATTTTCTAATCTTTTCTAATTCATCTTGAAAATCAGAAAGGGCTTGGGCGTAGGAAATTAGGTGATATGTATTAAATAGATCCTGTGTAAATTTAATTTGTCTTTCAAGGAGCTCCTTTTGTTTTTTCCGTTCCTTAGACTTTTTACTAGCATAATAAATAGTAATTTGTCTTATCTTCATTAATAAAATCTCTAAAAATAGGTCATCGTCAATACATGTAGATATCTCGGTTTCCACTGGATTACCTTGTTCCCTATATTCTAATTCAGTTTCTGCTATTGTATCTTTAACTTTCTGGACATAGGTGGGGTCTCTTAATAAAGAATTATTGAATCTCCAAAAACCTTTACCTTTTGTAAAATTGTTAAATTTTAATTGTAATTCAATAATAGAGTGATCTGTCCTATAACCGGGTAATATTGATACGCTATGTAAAAGTGACATTAACTCTTCAGATATTAAAAAGAAATCTAGTCTAGCTTGTTTGATAGGTGTTTTTTTACTCCAGGTATATATTCTTGCATCAGGATTATTTATTCTCAATGGGTCCACCAAGTTAAATTTTTCTTGTAGCTTAATGACTTCTAATTTATTTTTTAAATTATTTTCTTTAACATAATTATGACAGTCTAGGTTGAAGTTTTGAACCAGGTTCCAATCTCCACACATAATTATAAAATCGTCACTGAATTCTTCAATAATGTTAGAGAGTTCTCTAAAAAAAATCTGGAGAATCTCTATTTGGACCATACAAGTTTACAATAGTTAGAGAGTATTTGTTATCAACAAGTATACTAGAGACAATGTAATTTCCATTGGGATCTGACTTAACATTTGAAACAGTATATTCAAAATTATTATTAGTAAGGGTCAGTGTTCCCCTTGAGTTTGAGTTACCAGGGCTCATTAAAAAATCCAGGCCCCATTGTGCATATACAACACTTTTATCATTTTCAGTACAGTGAGTATCTTGTAAACAGTACAGGGATGCTTTTTGTTCTCGCAAATATTTGAACACATCTTTTCGTTTGTTAACATCATGGAGCCCTCTACAATTTAGGGATAAAATCTTAAATTCACTCATTATCAATCAAAGTATTTAGTACAAGCCCATAAACAAAAACACATTCATACATTCTAGCGTGCTGAAAATCAATTGTAAATAAAAAAAATTCTTCCAGCATTGTGCGAAACACTATAAGGATGAGATACTTGGACATTGCGGGGGAAGACAAGCATTCAAAATTATGCATAATTAATCTTAGGCAACATGCTCTAGTCACAAAAATGTCATTTACACTTAGTACCATTAAATTTACATAATGCTATCTATGCAAGAAATCTGTCATATCACAAGGTTGAATACAGAATTTGGACAAACTCGTTTAAACGTTATTTTAAAGACACAGAATAGAACGGCTTTGTTTAAATTGTTTTATCAGGTATGGAAACTAAATTAATTTACTGGCATCTAATGCAAAATTCTATCTGGTACATATAATGTTTGTCATATACATGATTGGGTGTAAATGACGAATGTCGCAAAGCTTGCTACTGGAACCTATAAACCTTGCTAGTGACAACAAGAAAGATTACCCAAAGCTGTGAGAGGACCACACCAACTGTTTGTTCCATTACTCTCCCTTTCATTACATCTTTTTCCATACAACTGGTAAATACATAGAAGAAAGGTCCTTCATTGCTTCGTAGGAGTTTGAAAACTTTGAATGTGGCAGAGACCACATAGTGATTGATTCTTTGCTGAGCTCTGCATTGTTATTTCGATGTTTACAGATAATCCTGTTATGGAATTGAATATCTTATTGTCGCGACAGAGTATTCGCTCGATAAAAATATTTCAACAAGAAACGTAAAAAAAGTAACAATGTTGTTTCAACCTGAAGCATACACTTAATAACGAATAGACACAGAGAGATTATAAATAACATGTAACGAAAATTTTCACACAGGCACCAACACCCATAAGAGCAAACGAACTAAGGAACAGAAAACTAAACTAACAATAAAATAAAATTGAAAGGGGAAATTAACAAAAGTGAAACAAACAAAAAATCATCTATCAAGACCCCCCCCCCCCCCCTCCCTTAAAAAAGGAGAATAAGAAAATTACACTAAGAAGAATATGTACAAGATATTTTGAACACGTTTTTTAAATACTCATCACTTGCATAGAGATAATTATATGAACATTTCAGAATATGCTTACGATTTTTGAAAACCAGCAACAAATGAACACCATTTGATCAATAGAAAAGCTATGCATGTTTAGCCTAACACCACCCCCCCCCCCCCATCCACTCACAGAAAAAATAGAGACCATCTAATCAATCAATCAATCAATCAACTAAAATGATTGACTGGCTATCTAACAATTTACGAAAAATAGCGGTCAAGTCAATCAAGTCAGCCAGTGGAATAACGCAACCAATCAGGGCATACCCCAAAACCTGGCTTGGCAATGTCTGGCCTCATTGGCCTGGCCTGACACTAGATTTGGCCTAGCCTCAAAGTTTGGCCTGACCAAAAATTTGGCCTCTTTAAAGAATTTTGCCTCAAATTTTAAAATATACTCTTTTCTCATTTTCTAAGATTTTCATTGAATATTTTATTGATCTATCTAAGATATTGAAAATTTAATGCTTTTTCAATGTTTAATGGATAATCATATTGAAAAAAATATGACAAGTGACCAAATTTTTAGGAAAATTTTGAGCCAAGCCAAATTTGAGGCCAGACTATTGTCGGAGCCAATGGGACCAGGCCAGGTTTAAGAGTATGCTAAATAAAACTGCTCTCAGGATCTGGAAAAATATCAATGTAACTCTTCTCACATCAACTACTTGTTTAAGAAAAAAAGTGTTTTGCCTTGTTCCAAATTCTGATATCGAAGTTCCCCCATAGGATCAAAAGTGTTTCTTAAATATACAAACAACATATGCATGAAACTCTACTCTGATTAAGAGATGGTGATTAATAACCAACGGTAAATTAAGCTATCGGAAAATGTAATGTTGCAGACATTCACAAAATTAATGACATTAATTAAATAAGACCGTGTAAAACGTTTAACAGCAGTGCAGGCCATGAATTTGACCCCAATGTAGCAAATGAGTGACAGAGGAGGTGATATCGAAAGTTTGCTAGGGAGGAAAATTTGGGCTTGATCAGTGTTGACAGATAATGTAAGCAAACTGGCATTTTGAAAGTGCATTACACATGGATAGAAATTTTATGCTATGAACCAGTTTACAAATGTTTGAGATATCAATTGATCCTTCAAACAGGTCAGTCTCTTAAAATAATGTTTTACCTTATTATTCTAATATCTACATTTCGTCTACTTTTTGAAGTGGGGGAGGGTTGCAGCTCTGAATTTAAAGCTGATAGCTTAAGTATTGGGGGCGTAATCCCATAGTAAGAGCAGTGTTTAACGTAGCATAATTATATATTTATTGTGTGTGTAAACATGGATAAAATCAATTGAAATTAATGTCAAAGGGTATTTAAGTTACGGCCTGGACAAATTTGGATGAAGAAGAATAAGAAGAAGAAGAAGAAAGTCTACAAAAACAATATGCCTCCCCTTTGAAAGGGGAGACATAACTCAATCAGTCAGGTCACTTGTTCTAAATATATATTTTTTCCATACGATTATCTCTGAAACATTAAATTTAAAATTAATAAAAAATCACCAAATTTCTTTGAAAACAGTGAGAAAAAATAAATTTGAGGCTTACATTTTTTCGAGAGGCCGAGGCCAGGCTAAAATTTTGGGCCAGGGCAAATTTTAGGGCAAAAGTGAGGCCAGTGGGACCGGTCAGACTAGGTTTTAGATTATGCCGTTTGATTTCAATACTTTAGAATTTAAAACAAACTAGATCAAAATCTATCAGAATCAATCACAAATCATTTGTAACTATTATTTTAAATGAAACTATCACAATAGGACACCTAAGCCATCGAGTGGGATGTTTAGTGTGTATTAAACATAAACAATACAAAAAATCGATAAAATCATCAAATAAGTATAAAAAATAAAATAAATAAAGTTTAGGCCAAATATTTTGTGGTGGCAAAATTTGAGACCAAGCCTATTTTTGAAGCCAGGTAAAACTTTTAGGGCCAAGCCAAATTTACGGCCAGTCCAGGACAATGAGGTCAGGTCAGGCCAGAATTTAGAGGGTGCCACCAATCAGCCGACCTATCCTGTTCAGCTCGCCTTACAATGCAGTGTCAGAGTATAATTATACATAACTGTTACATCATATGCACTATTGCTAAACTTGACCGAAACGGCCAACGCTTTGTTCGCTAGAATAATAGACAACATATCATGTATCATATATTAAACGCAATCTAGTTTTATCAGATTTAATTAATGAACCAATTTAAACGTGGAAGTTCAGAGACTGAACTGAGCATTAACCTCCTTAAAGAATCCTATTTCCTTGAATGTCTTTGATAAACATGTCATCAGGCATTGTCATTACATATACTTAAACACCTTGTTCTACAGAAAAGTGTTTCGTCTGAATTTGCCGTACAACCGTTAACTATATTTTTACACTTGCGCCGACAGATAAACTGCCCCCGATTGGTGTTAATCGCCAAGATAAAAAAAAACCAACAACTTTGGATGGTAGGTCCGCTGGATAGATCCATCAGAAAAATAACAGCACTCAGATGCTATTGATCAGGAAACGTCCATTAGCCGTAAAGGACGCTGATCCTATGTAGAGTATACAGGAATTATGGACGTGATTGATAGAGGAAATATCGAAAGACACCCATGTTAATGGAGTTTGGGATTCTAAACATGACGCTTTAACTATTTGACGGTTGATGACGCCAGCGGTTAGAGGAGAACTAGGGGTTTGTCTCGGGGGAAATTATTATCATTTGTACATCTACTTTCATAGAAAGACATCCAAAAATACCAACATTCAAGAAAAATCACAGAAATTTATGGATATTCCATAAGCCACAAAGCACCATTTGAATGCACTTGTTAACACTGCAGTGGCTGTTTAAGCTCAGATTATTAAAATAACGTTGCCAGCTTTTTGAACGTTTATTAATATGCTATTCTAAAAAATAAGTTTTTCCAAAGTAAAACAAGTAGGAAACAATTCAGGAGTTGCTAGGAGTTTAGGTTCTGTATTTTGATAACAAACAAATGTTTCTAACAAGTTTCCCAAACAACTAATTACTATTTTTTCATCACTATGAATAAACACATATTATTACATTGTATCAGTTACGGTCCAAAAATGACCGAACTGCTTTAACTCATATTTGTATTGTATACAATCAAACAATTAATCGCTATTGTGTGTAAATTGTATTTCCTCACGGTTATACTCATATCTGAATTGTGGAAATTTTTTCTTTACCACCCCCCCCCCCCCATAATTATAAAGAAATGATTCTTATTTTTCAACTAAAAAAATGTTATTGTTTACATAAAAGATCCCCCGTATTATTGCGAAAATTTAAAACCGCAATTAACAGTGTGAAGAAAATTGAAATTTGATTCAGCATCCTTTCCCTTTCTTTTGTTCAAGTCAGGGAAACACATGAAACACAAGAAAACACATGAATGGTTGTTCTTAATAAATCATGTTTTTTATGAGTCGATTCGATGTGCCTTATATGGCTACAAAAGTACAGCCATGTAATGGGAATACTCAGATTGATGTGGATACTTAGTCGTCAATGCAATACTAAATAAGCTTACTAGAACTAAAACCACTGCACGGTGTATTAGTCTTATTGCGTGTATATAAGTCCATGTGGATTATGCTAGAATTAATTGCTTTCCTTCTGACCTTGAAATGGTCAGGGCAAGTAGTCTCCGTCTCCCGATTTCCGACAGGAAACAATAACTATACATTGTATATGAAGGTACTCTTCAGAAGGAAACATGTGAAAGTGGCATTTCCAGGTCAAATGTAATTGATTTGAGGACCCTGTTTTAAATTATCGTGATACCAAACTCAATGTTTACGTGGATGAGTAGATCCGTAAAACAAATACAATTTCTTAACATTTCGATTTTGATTGGAAAGGGCCAATGATAGATACTATATATGAAAACCAAAACTTTTAGGTGGTAAGCTAGCTAGCTTTTTAAGTAATAGCAATTCTTTTTTTCCAATTAATTGCATCTATTATCTTATTGACAAAAGGCTTTATGATTTCAGCAACGAAAATATTGAAGTCATCGTTATCCAAGTCGCAAGATATTTACAATAAAGATTACACAGTATCAATACGGGAAGGCAGATTTGTATGATGTAGCGTTATATAGCTTAATATTCCTCATTCGTTGGTGGTTACGATAACTTATGCCTTATTCGAGGGACGATGAAAAAGTATGCAGACTTTTGCCATGTCGATTTTACTTTACACCATATTTTGACTAAATGGTTGTTGTTGAACAAAGTTTGAACGCAATCGCAACTTCTCGGCCCTTTCCGGCAAGCTCGGAAAAACACCTCGAATGTATTACCTTTGCGTCCATGACAACCCCCCTTTTCATAACACTTGATATCAATACAACACATTTTACGATCTGTTGAGATGTGAGCTATACTTCATTAATGTCAACTATATACCCTAAAATAGAACACAGAAGCGACATACAAGGCTGTCTAGCCGATAGTTGTTTTAATGGGAAGCGACTCCATTTTGTATAAAATTCTAACATCCGGTGGTGTTAATACATTCGAGGTGTTTTTCCGAGCTTGCCGGAAAGGCCGGAGAAGTTGCGATTGAGTTTGAACGATCTCAAAAAATAATTTGCGAAAATGGAGTAATGACGCTAAAATTCACATAATCATTGTATCATATAATGTTGATAGTCAATTATCTATTTACTGAACCTAAAACCAAATTTTACGAATAGTTCTGTTCTTTTATTTTTCGAACAGAAATCATATATGAAAGGGAAATGCAGTTCTTATTAATAATGATCTAACGGGCGACGTCACAGAACATTACGGAGCAGCGAGAATCATGAAATACTGTGGGTTTTTCTCGGGAAAACACCGATACAAACGGTCAACTTATACGAGGATGCACAAATCCGTGCATATGTGTATTAATGACATACCCAGTACATTTTATTCGGATGGTAATGGGAAAAGGAGATGAAAGACAAAGGATGGACTCTGGGCATGGTACAACAAATGTCAGCAGACAGGCAGAAATGGAGATCCTTGGCGAAGGCCTTATGTGCTCTAGGCACGAAGAGGACTAAGTGAGTAAGTAAGTATAGGGTGTGAATGGAAAACAGCCTGGAAACCCTGGAATTTAAGAATAACTGTCTATTAAACGAGTGTGAGGGGATTTGATATCGAAATCACGGTAAACTCTGATAAAGCCACAGCACACCATCACCTGTCCTTCTCTGCCTTATTGGCAAACGTTGTAAAAGGACCTCTTTTATTGCACAACAATGTTTTTGTTAATAACTGCAAAATTTTTACAGCGTGTATACCAACATTAACCATTTCCTGTATATCGCCTTCCCTATCTTTAGCTTCATTGGCACGTCTGGCGAGGTTCTTTACCTTTACATTGCAGTTAATGTAGTTCTGTGGTGTTGCAGGTTATGGTGTTTTAAATGATATCGGAAACGTTCTACTCTTTTTAAGTAAAGATTATTTTCATATGCAGTTGGCTTTTCATGCTCAGGGTCATTTACTGTTTGTCGTGAAAAAACAACAAGCTAGAAGGGTGTGTAATAGACTTGCTGAACTAGAATTATTTTAGTTGCAACTGTTGATTTGTCAGGGCTTAGGAATATTTGTCAAGACATGACACGTTTTAGAGTTATCTTTCATCAATCAAAATTTATTTATCAACAACTCAAAGTTATTTGTTTTAAGTTCAAAAATCTTAACACCAAAAGACACACGAAAATCTCGAAAATGAATTTAATAGAGAGATTCGGGTGCTATTATTTTTTGTTATACTTTCATGTTAAATACTGAAATCTGATTGGTTAAGACGCAGTTCATAATTCTTTCTATTACCCTCAGCGTTAGCAACGCACTTAGCAACGGGTAACATTAAAAAATGTTACATGCGCGAAAATTATGCGCGTACGGTTTGCTGTAGAATTCACGTTATTCCTATATAAAAGAAGTGAAATTTTCTTAAATATTACGACATTCAGTATAACAAAATAAATAGTGCCTGTTTGGGAGGATAACAGTTGAAATTGACACCCCTCGAAAACCATTGTCAACCTCCGCTTCGCGTCGGTTGACAATGGTTTTCTCGGGGTGTCAATTTCAACTGTTACCCTCCCAAACAGGCACTATTTATATAATATTTGTTACACGTGATAAAAGAAAGTCTTCATACGTCAACCAAAATGCACCGTGGAGCTACAGTTCTGCTGATGCGATTATCCAAAATCTAGCATTAAAAAAATATGGACCCTCGGTTTCACCAATAGGAGACTAATATGTGAACGCCAAGGTGTTCTTGAAAACACTACCTAAAGTACAAACAGCGAATTCTTCACGCGGTTTAAGGATGCTCGATGGTCATGGTCATTTTAAGACTATTTTAATCTCCTGAAGAAGAAGAAGAGCTCTGTAAAAAGATACAGGAAAATGACGAAATTTCAAAACTAAAATATATATGATTTTTTAAACTAGATTTTAGTTAATGGCCAAAAGTATTACGAGGGTTGTTCGGAAATTATTGAGACAACATGGATATTTCCCTTCATAAGTGACGAATTAGGGTGAAAATTGGCATGAACATTTTAGAAACCTTAACAAATAATTAAACAAAAATTATTTTAAAAATGTTTAATATTTTGTTTACAACGGTAGAAAAACAAATCGGTGGTCGGGGTACCCGGCGCAAGCATAAACTCGGAGAATAATAAAACTAAAACATCGTCTATCTAAGTGTCCGCAAAGTAACAGTTTATAATAAAAGAAATTAGATTATATATGTTCATTTTGCTATTTATTGTGACAAACTTTTGATCAAGTTTCACTTCTGTTCGAGTTGAAATACGGATATGGTACAGATATATTTACCAAACAATAGAAATCTGACAACGACGGTATATTGAATTTTGACGTCAAGGCGGCGCAGCAAATATACATCAAATTGTTGGAAATTTCGGAAAAAACCTTTTCAGGGCACCCAATTGCTTTAACAAAAAATTTACGATGGCAAGGGATAGAGGGCTTCAGTTTATCGTCTTCCTTTACTAATTGTTTAGATAGAATTCAGACAAAGTGACTAAATATCAAGTACTTTTCGCACACCAAATGATGTCAACAGTTCTAAAATATGTACACAGAATGACTGTGGGAGACATTTCAGTTATTTGACTTTCGGTTAGAAATAACCCGATTTTCCGTATATTTGTTTGGTGTTTAAAACATAGGATACATGAGAAGCGTTAATATGACGTTGCGGTAAGTTTGCGGTTGCGCCAGGTCACTGGACGAAGGCAAGATGGTCCGTTTACCAGGAATGATCTAATCATGCTATGGACACGAAACTTTTTCCACTGATAAACTCTATCCTGGTGTACGTTTTGGTGAAATTTCGAGGGTTTCTTTTTTCCCCCAAAGAAATAAGAGTAAATGTCTCAATAATTTCCGAACAACCCTCGTATATGTCAAAATTTAAAACAGGTCAGATGGTTAATTTGTTGACTATTCAGCCGTCTTAATTTTAAAGTTTGTAAGCAGACGTTGTATTGTATACACGTTCATTCACGTTTTGTAGAGGTACGATAACGGTTACAGATGCTAAGAAATATTCGTTGCCAATAGGTTTGGCATGATTTATACCAACCCTTTATAACATATCAGCTGGTTTGTCGATATGTGTCAACATATAAAAACACTCATCTAACGAACCTGAACTTATATAACTTGTTGCGCAGATCCAACTAACGACAAATTTTCAGCATTTACGTACAATGATTACTATGTAATATAAAATGTAATGTAAAAATGTTATCATTAAGCATGCGCAAAATTTTTGTTCACAAGACAACTTATACTATAGTGCATCAAAAAGCTCATAACGAATTAAAAAGAGTATTTTTATCGCGTTCAACGTTTTCTAGTGTGTGTGTTTCATTTTTCATATGACAATTAATTTCAGATGTGTAAAAAAAACTTGTTCGAGTCATTAAATTCAGACTAACCCCCCATTGATGGGATGCTGCACAGTATTTAAGATATAGCATTTGATACACACCGTGCTTTGTGGTAACAAAAGCAGCCGATGCCGCTAACGAACAACCTTTCTGCGTCTTAACATCCAGTACCATAATTGCAAGGACATTATAACATTCAACACCAGTTGGCCATTTTGTGCCAATAAACACCGAAAAGTCGAAGATGTAATAATGTCTTGATAAGGTCAAACAAAATGTTATTAGGTAAAGCGAGTAATTAACCCTGAAAAAACTTTACTCTGTGAAGTAGCAGTGGTGTTCAATCATTGGCTAGGGAGAGAACCAAGCGACGAACATGGCGTTATATCCTTCGTTTTCAGCGATAACAGTCGTTTTAGTCTTGTTTTGGCGCGTTGAAACAAGCATATCGGTCGGTATGGAATATCTCTTTTAATGATTGCACTAAATTGCCTCAATAGTTTTATCGTTCGCTGTGATTTGTTGATCCCAGGGCAATGAAACATGATAATTCACTATTTTCTCTGTAACGTTTGTTTTTTTCCCTAATCCTCACTACGTTTATAATTACATTGCTTTTAAGACGATTTATTGTTTTAATACAAAACATTTTAAAGGAACTACAGAAATTGTTTAATTGTGGAATTTTTTTGCCATTTGGTTTTTATGATGAAATCTGTATTATTCATTGATTTTTACTAAAACTCAGCCGGGGTACTACCCATTCCTCGTACATATCAGTATAATCTCGAAACAATAGGTTCTAACAAGATTTTTTTAGGCATTTGAGCTAAAACTACGCAATCTATGCATATTTCGCTCGAAACCAGTGTCATATTTAACGTGTTTTATGCAAGCAAAATATAGATACGTCGTACCAAAAGTCCAAGCTCTTATTTAAATGTTTCTAGATTAAAAAAATTCAATTCAAGGTATGTAGTTTCTAATATTTTTGAAACACTGTAAAATAATTGTGGGTTATGTCTGCACCAACCCCTACCCATCTAACTCTGCACTTTGCGTAAACTTTTATGCATTGTATGGTGTATGGAGCATGGAATGGTTTTCCATAAAGAAGGAGAGGAATGCAATTTATTTTCATTGATTCATTGTAAAATGATATGATATTGTAAAAATCGCAACAGCAATGCAACACCATCCTCCTTTGTTGTCAAACAAATTATTATCCTCAATTGATCAGGGCGCTGGAAAATAATTATTGTACAAGACAGAAGGTCGGAAGTCGTGCCACAACAAAGACTACACCATGTTAAATCTAGCTGTTGTTGTTGATTATTGATATTTTTTTTCCATATTAAAACCACATTATTTTTCAATTAGCAAAAACTAGTGAATGCCTTGATTTCAGCGTAAACTCAATTTCTTGAGTTCACACGAAGTTAGCGCAAACATTAAATCGATTACCATAATAAGTGATCTTGTCTTTCGTTCAGTCATCAATCATTCAAGCTGCTGTACAAAGCAATCAGCGATGTGTGTACTAACTTTTGGAGCGTTCTGTAGATAATGTGAGGGTATTAAAGGTATGGCGATTCTTTCACGTGTCAGTCTCGGAAGCAGTTCAGAAAGACCAGCAGCATCCTTGTTGCAAAAGTATACTCTCATGGAGACTACCTATTACTTACGTTGACACAATGGAACCAGCGACTTCAAATGGAAGTCGGAATTTACTGACAGTGGACAATAGTGCCCATCGACGCAGGCGAAACTCGGCGACGCTGTTAACACCAGGAGTTTCCAGCTCCTTACTTCAAGTCCGCCAAAATGCTCCACGAAGAAATAGTATGCCTGAAAATGTGTATCTGAATGGTAACAATTCTTTAGATTTGGAAAGAGTTCGATCTTTCAAAATGACAAAATCCGGAATCGTAAACAGAGGTGACAGAATCCGTCGAAAAAGCACAACGAGTATCAGTTCCGCCGGAAGTAATATAAGCGGTGCCAGTTACCATTCCTCTCATCCTTTGGAAGCCAGTGATGATACCGTTGATTTGAACAACGATCCCGAATTCTTTTCTGTTGCAATATTGGGCGCACACGGAGTTGGTAAAAAGACGTTGAAAACTCAGTTTATGACGTCAGAGGCGATTTGTACGAGTAACACTTCTATAGGTAGGCGCTAACATAATATTGAAACAAAATTAATCTGAGTACTAAACGTATTATAATGAAATATTTCAACTGATTAGAGTTGGGTTTTATTTAAATTAAAGAAGCAATTTTCAATATCTCATTTCCCGATCACATGTATATTAATGCAAATTGTAACTTCTCTCAATATTGTAAAGAACACAAAGCATGGCCTAGACAACTGAACAAAAATAAAATTTCATTACTAAGAATAACTCGAGTTTACAACGTGCTCAGAAATATGATACTGTTATGTGTTTGATTTCTCGGATCAATGATACAATACTCTGGATGCAAAACTGAAAACAAAGAAAAATGTATGATTTCATCTCCAGATGTTGCCGTGGTACTTAGCAACATCTTTCAGAATTTACGGTGTACAGTCAAATAGATATATAGGTTTGCGAAATCGTTCAAAATGATACGCTTTCTAAACACAGGCATTTTGTTTCTTTGATTTCGTTAGATTCCATTGCTTGCATTTAGACATGCCTTGCGTTTGTATTTACAAGAATGCATTGTAGAGCAGTTTTTTACAGTATAGTTTTACGCTATGGTTTATAGTACAATGATTCATCCAATTAAGATTTTTTAAACACGTTACAATTTTCTGTTTTTAAAGGAATATAAGAAATTAAGCTTCCGTCACGGTCAGGTTTAAATATATTGGTCACGCACTAGTCTAGTGTAATAGTTTTCGGACCATGTTGAGAACTCGTACATTGAAAAACCGACGAAATTCAATATCTACAGCAATGGATGTTAGGGTTAAACTTTCTTGCGTTTTATAATAATGCACTACATGTACATTGCCATTCGTATGCTAGAAGCGTCCAGGAGAGAAATAAAATAAAACTACACACCAGATAGCTATTCACTTTTGAGAAACTAATGTGTAATATAATTGATTGATTTCTTATGCAAGTCACCCAATATATATTAGATAAATCGAGTTTGTTTAATACTACAAGTGACCGATGGTCTGATATTGCTTGAGGAACGTTGTGTATCGATGAACTAGGCTAGTCGAGTGGCATCTGTAATCAATGTAAAGATGTTTGTACATGAAGTATATAACAATATATATTTACATTTTCCAGTGTCTTTGCCTGTGATAACACTACGTATCGATTTTGTACTATATAAGTCATAATACAAATGATGCCAAATTGAGGCGCCAGCGGGGTATGCTTATTTATATTTAAATATTTAATCGTACGATGGCTAATATTTTATAAATATAAGTAATAAGGAATCATTCTTTGAATATTATGAGGTGATAATTTCGGTCGGGGCGTTATCAAATCTATCATAAAGCCCTTCGGGCTTTATTGGATTAGATCACCTCACTGGAAATTATCACCTCATAATACTCAAAGAATGATTCCTTATTCCTTATGTAATGTAAAACAAAACCGATATTTTGGTCAAAGATAAGGCAATGAGTTGTACATACACATCTGGGAAATAAGTAAATGTATATTAAGAAAAATGATATTAATATTGATCAAATTCTACAAGGTGTCTCCTACTCCAGAAAATCAACTTTTCACAGCTGTCAACAAATGTTCTTTTTATGTACATCAAATAGCGGGTGTATATATATATATATATATATATATATATATATATATATATATATATATATATATATATATATATATATATATATATATTATAAAACCTAAAACATTTGAAATGTTTAATTTTTAGAAAATTGCAAACACTTTTCACAATCAAAATAAGTTTTTCCAATTATGCTATGTTTTTCTGGCACTAAAACCCGAGAACATATATTCATAGTTAAATAACCAATGTGTAAATAAAAAGTCGTACGTAACCTTTCTCCCCTTTAAACATTTGGCGCCAGTACGCAGAAGGGCTTACAGAGAAACTTCTGACACCACTATCGATTTTGTTCTCTCTCTTCGCTTGTTTCTTTGTTTTTGTCGCCTTGCAAGAACGTAAACATTGCAGGTGTTTTGTTTATATTTCAATAACAAAGTTTACAGATAGGTGCCAGAACAGCTTTCATTCTGTAAACTGCAATTAATCGATAAGAAGAGTTGTGCTTAATAAAATATAGTTAAAAGACTTACATAAAATTACTCGGGAGAACTGCGATTTTTTCGTTTTTATTTAAATATATCGTGGATTCTTGCGTTTTAAAACTTTTTAAAAAAATATTTTCACGTCATTTCTTAATATTATAGGAAGACTAGATTACCAAAGGATGTTTTTCGTAATGCGGGCACTGTTTTATTAAATATTCTGTTATATTTAGCGAATTCATAGCGAACCTATTGGATAATTTTACAGTTGCATCCGAAGGACTGATTCTAGTAAACCCAACCTTTGGCATAAAGTGAAACTTATTTTTATATAACTGTTCATTTTGAGCGACAAAGACAATCATATGTATGCATCGTACATTTCCATCCTGTTATATTTTAAGTACCCGATAACTAAAATGCCCGAAACTGGTAACATGAAATCAAGCTTTCTCTCTGGGTTTTTTTTAACCTAAAACCATTGGTTTGTCTAATAACGTTTTTCAAGATATTGAACAACTTCTATAATATTCAGTGAATTATACACATGTAGGTTTTCATTAAGATCATTCAAACAAAATCAATATGCATTTTTTCTCTCTTTTATTTGTAATCATTTCATCAGTGCATCAATATTTTAACAAATCTGCAAAGCCAAAAGATCACCTTTAGAAATGCCTTTTGATTAGACTGCTTCTTGTTTCTTCATCTTCAAAAGACAAAAGGAAAATGGCATGGATTTAACCTTTAGAAAAAAAAACGGTAATATAAAGGAGCCCTGGTAGCAATAGGAAGTCAAGGAAGCATTGTATTATATTTCTATTGATTATCAATAACCACTTTCTGTACAGCAGAGGAACCGGAAGTTATTTAGTTCCTTTCAAAATCGCTTCGCCTTGACCCCTGATGTATTAAAATAAAATGGAGTAAGATCATTACCAGATTTAGTATACACATTACACATAAACAAAGGTATACATTTGTTTGTTTGATTCAGAAATAAGAGGGTTTTACGGGGAATATAAAGTTGTTTATGTTTATTCTGTTTTTCGTTCCATTCACTCTTTAGTAAAAGGTTCATGTGTTCATCTTTCCTTTGATATTCAAATACAGATATCTTACCCTTTTCCTCTCTTGATGAAAAGCTAACTTAAACCTTTACTGTGAAAAAACACGAAAACAGAAACTTGGTGTGCAGTGTGCACATGTTCTAGGGAATCCTCTAAACTCATGCGAATAGGGTTTTGATGTGGATCGTTTACAATTTACATGCTTCTTGGGGCGTAATTATTCTGGATTGCCGACTTTTTTTTCATTAAATCGTTGTTCAAGCATATACATGTACACTAAATATTGCCGATGAAGCCGGTGATCTGCGATGAGGGGTACCTAAAATACAATTCTAAAGAAAACTTTTACTAGAATGTTTACGTTGTCTTTGCAGAAATGTCAAAATAAAAGATTAAAAAGTAGAGGTTATATTTATAGTCTCAGACTCGTCAATATCAAAATGTTTCATATCACCCAAATGCATCCCCCATTGCTAATCTGAACAGGTTTAATAGCAATCACAATGTAAGCCACTGTTAATAACACCCACGAAATCCCGCTTTCTCCCACGCGGTAAACATGTGAGGGTCGGCCAATATTCTCATAACATTCATCGCCACAGCTTCGGATCCAATTCCGACTGTCGAAGAAAATTAATGCGTAATTAACAAAAAAAATAAAGTCATATTTGTCATCGCGCAATGGTTGCCGGTCTATTGAGCGATATATTGCTTTTGGGATTTCGCTAAATTCTTCAATATTCATTGACAAAACTTCTCTTGCCAAGATATTGGATAATAAGAAATGTTTGTAATAATTCCTTTTCAATTTGCGGAAGTGAAATGCCTATTAGCTATTTTGATTTATTCATATTTTTTGGAGACAGTTTAATTATCATCAGTGTATATTGGCAATCTTATTGCTTGACGTCTTCAAGTCAGGCGTATATTAGGTTTGGAAGTTGCATTATCCGAAACGGGGGCAAACAATGTCAAAAGTTTTCATAAAAAAGATAACCCAAAGCATGTTAAATGTGACAACAATTAAATTTGCAATTAATGAAAATGTTGTTTGGGATATAATGAGCAAATTTGAGCAAGAGTTTTCAAGTAAAAAGGAGGTTCACCATGCATGTCTATAACCCTGAATTAAAAATAGATAGCCATGTTTGTCATGGAGCCATGGAGAGTCTACGCAACAAGTTGTTACCTATTAATGTTGGATTTTCATTAATAAGAAAAAGCCATCAATTTTGATCAAATATCGATTAGTGATCGAGTCCAACTTGGGATCATGAGAATACACCAGAGCACACCGTGTGTACACATGCAGCTTTATTTCAAAACAAAAACTTTACTTTATATTACTTTGCTATGGTTAGAAATGAGGAAAAGGGCCATATGATTTTGCATCTTAACATAACAAATAAAATTTAAAATTTGACTACTTTCTCCTCCGCCATCAAGGGTCTTTCTAAAATAATTTGAAATAATTAAATAATTTAAATGCATGTAGTATACATATATAAGCAATGGATAAGAAAAACACTTAAATTTCTCCTGAATCTGTACGTTGTACATATACGTTCCGTTTATGAATTTATGAATAGCAGCGAAAATTAAAAACTATTTTTTATAAGGTAGCCTAATTGATACATGCTTCCCATAGAATAATTTTGTTTAGTCAGGCAAGCTTTTTGGAAAACTATTACTTGTAAAACCATCCTTTCTCGGAATTTTCTTTAATCCGCTCTAAACATTGGAAGTTTCTTGAAAAACTTCCTCTCAAGTTAGCTGAATTATAGGGTATCGACTCTGCATTTTAATTACTAAATGCTATTGGTTTGTCTTCAGAAGATCATCAGATTCTTCGCCTTTGGGGAAAAAAAACCCAGTGAACAAACGAAAAAATCAAAGAAAATTGGAATATCATGACAGTGTAAAACTGTTATTATTTTTCATTTCCTTTGAATTCGTTCATGATATTTTGCATTCATAATTGCAGTTCATCAGTCCAAATAGAACGTGTTAGAAAAACTCTGATCCGTAGAAATAATGTACTCTTTTCATTTATTGTAACTTAAGATTCTTGAAATACGAATATTCCCTTGATGAAATACTGCACGACACAAAACTATTCGTACTTTGCCAAGACCCAAATCCATGCGCTCAAATTGTTCTAGTCTAGTAATATACATTGTACTAAAATGGTCGTCTGCTCTTTGTAGATGCTGATGGCGAGGAAACCACGGTACCCGTAAAGTTAGATGAAGAAGAATCCAATATCAGAATCATTGAAGTTCCAGATATAAAGGTAGGGCGTCAGTTATCAAATGCTCTCTCAAGAACTATCATTGGATTAAACCTAATAGTTTGCTAAAGGTCGTCCAATTACATCCGCTGATTAAATTAAAGTACGTCACATACGCGGTGAATATTAATCTTTTCAAGGAATTAAAAGCTGAGTATCCCAGGGGATTTTCCTAACAGGACTTTATTTAAGTATTAAACCGATAAACATGGCTAATTCCATCTCTAGAAATGCGCTTGAGAGAGGTTGTGAGAATATTGAGAGAAGTTGTGTTCCATGAATTTTGAAATCGTTTTCTTTACTACTCCAAAATAAGCAAGATTTAGTGTCAAAGCAACTAGGAAGTGCGTATGAATAATGCTTAACCTTTTACTAAAGAGGCTACTGAAAAAAAGGAAAAAGATAGATGAATATTGAACTTTATATTGGAGTTTATTAAGTTTTTTACCTGTTAAATTTTAAGTTTTTCCAGGAAAATGCATGTACATAACCTACCAAAAAAAATGAAATAAACGTTTTTATTTCATGATATTTTTAAGTATAAAATTAAATGAAATGGACATAGTAAGGGAAGGGGCAAGGACGCTGAAGGTACTAAGTTTTCTGATATACACTTTATTCTAACTAATAGAATATACAACCTGACTATTACAATAGTCATGTTGTATGTTTTGATTGTTGAATAAACTATATACAAGACAAGACAGTAGTTTGAGACAGCAGAAACATAACTTTGGTGGTAAAAAGTTCTGTTTTCTCAGCTGTATTGAAACAAATAGAGAATGAATACATAGAATATAACGTCTTAAGAAATGACAAACATGGAACAATTAATATACCAACATGCAATACATACGCTTTTTTTTCAAATATTGGACTTTCTGATACTTCGTGTTATACTTAAAGTCAATAATTTTCAGTATGCTGCATCATCTATTTTAATCTAAGGAAAATACGAAAGCTAATAAATATTTATAGCCGTACATTAGTTTAAAAAATGTATTATCGTATATTTCTTTTTACTTTGAAAAAACTATAGCTCATTTTTTTACAACCTTTTCTATAAACCTTATAAATTTTGTATTTTATTCATTTATTTTAAATTCAAATTCCAACAAAGTTAACTGAAAAGCAAAGTGTATGATAATAACGAGACCCCTAATGAGTATCTTTTTGTGTCCAAATGAAATGACTTTCGATCATTCTGCTTGATGAACCAAATATCGCGAAACGAATAATGTAGAAGCATAACTTAAGGAAGATATAATGAGTTCTTTTGTTTGTGCCTAATTATCATTTTGATTGGGAGCGAGTACTTTTAACACCAGCTTACATTATTCATGGAGTTTCATCTGCGAACAGTGTGTTCTTGAAATAGTGTCTTGCAGCATCTGGTTGACAGAGTACCCATTATCTAGAATCTCGCAAGAGCACCTTGTTACGCAAATGAATATCTTTTGAATTTTCTTCCTAACTGAAAAAACTTTATGCTAGTCAGTGCAACAGACGGCGGCTTTGCGTTTCAAATCCAAAATCAATTGATATTTTTTGCACTTTGTTAACCATTGACGCAATCCATGATCTGGTATTAATACCAGCATCATTTAAGTAAGTTGACATTTAAATATTATAAAGATCACAACAATTCTAAGGGCATTGATATATATTTCATAAATGAAAAGCTTGAATGCAATTATTAAAGGAAATGGTCATGTATAAAGACAAATCGCCGAGTCAAAATATTAAAAAATGCATCGTCATTTATTATAATCTAAAGCCTCTCAGTTGACTTACCAATAACAAATTAGCGTTTTCTTCACCTAAAAGCGGAACACAATTATTTAATTCTATTCCTGAATATACGTACATATGCTGTCATATCATAGCTATTCTACACCCCTCAAAATACTATGACTCGTTCTATGCCGATTTTAGAATTAAGTAGGATATTTCGAAATTATGGCTACCTTCATAAGCTATTATTGATCTAAGAAGCCGATCTCATGCGCGAGGCTAGAGGGGGTTAGTTGCACCTTGACCCCCTGAAAAATTTAATCTTTTTAAAATTAATGGAAAAATTGTCTCGGACACCCATCTCACCCAACCTGGCAAACAAAAAAAAACTTTCCTCGCATCTCTTCTTGTGAATAATTTCTGGATCCACGAATGAATCTGACACGGAAGAATTATGTAAGAAGTATTATGTAACACACAAGAAAAAAGTTCCAGTGAAGTCGTTCGTTCTTCCTTCATTGCTTTGCAGAAAACAGGAAAAACATTGGTTTCCACGCCGATGACTTTATGGTGATATGGCTAACTCTTTGGTCCTTATCATGCTGTTGCCACAGAGACAAAGCAATAGAAACACAAAACACACCTCTGTCTACTGTCTCCCCGTGTTGTGGACCAGGGTAATTCATTATTAGAGAGAGGAAAATCAATTTGTCAGAACCGTGTCTCATAGTGAATGTCTTTTATAGGGACGGTATATTGTTTGAAAGATTTCTAATTTCAACGCAAATGAGATTTATCTTCTTTTTTTTTTTTGCTGTATTAAATATATAAATGCATGAAGAAATCAATAGACAGAAGAAAGAATAGAAAATTGAAAAAATAGACCCACAGACTTAATATTAAGTTAGTATATTACATTTTAAGCATGTGAAAAGTAAACACCATTCTAACCAATTCTTCGATAGCTCGATAATGACCGCTTTACCTGCTCGAGGTAAACATTTGCATATGTTAAAATCCTGTGCATGCAGTAAAATTTTCTGTATGAGTTTCAAAATTTTAAAACGTTTAATGAGGAAGTTTTTTTTCAAGCACGGACGCTAAGATGCGTTGGTTTAATACGAGGGTCAATCAAAAAATACGAAGACAATGTGGCTGTCTATCATATATTTTTCATGAAAGTCATACTTAACAGACTAATCTGTGCACCAACACTTATGTTATTGATATGCAAATTTTTAGTCCATTTGATGAAACGGTATTTTTGTTACCCCTTTTTAAAAACAACATGTTTTGTCACCACGGCGCACGGTAACGTTCAAAACATGACGTCAAGATTAAACACGCACAGTTTATAGATAAACCCCATCTTTATATCACGCTTAGTCTCTTGTGCCTTTCTCCTTACAATTTAAAATGGCATTGAACCACTTAACATCTTACTTGTTCACATTTGTTCGAGAATCATAAGTTAGTTCTTTAAAGTTTTCATTTTCTTACCGTGTATATCTTAGTTTACAGTAAGGATAACCCTGAACGCCGGTTGACGTTACTTATTTTTTTACCAAATATTTACAGATATTCTACTCTCTTTCGGACAGTTTGATATTCAAAATACCACCCATATAAAATTTATTACAGTGAAACACAAACTTGCAAATAATTGTTGACTTATTTTTTGCACCATTGAGCATTTTCACAGCTTGTATCGTCCTTTTCCTGAGTTAAATCTGTTTTGTTAGTACTTCTCGTTGCGCTGTGACGCCCGGCGACGTCTATATTTTATGTCAATTCTAAAGAGGACTGTCTGCTTTAGTTACTGATATCTGTTCGAAAAAAACAATATATCCCGTCATTATTTGGAACATAGAATACCATGGCCATACTTAATTTGAGGTTTCAATATTATTTGGTCTATAGCCCGATTTATAGAGATATTACTTTCAACATTATATAGTTTATTGTTGACATAACACAAATTTTGACCGTGCGCCGTGACCTCATTTTTGCAAAATTAGATTCTTAATAATTCTTAGAAGTAAAGAAATTTTTAAACTTTTTTTCTTGCAAATTGTTTGAAATTATTGTTAAATTATGTCTACCAAATTTAGTAATGATATGACGTTAAGTAACATAGCTATGACAAAAGTCTTCGTATTTTTTGATTGACCCTCGTATGTCCTACATGTACGTTATTTCCACCATTTCGATCTGTTTTACATATATATCAGTAAAAGTGGTCAAAGTTTTTATTGCATATTTTTAGACGTCATAAATGTAAAATGTTCACGAAAATACCAATGTCATTTGAAAAAAAAAACCTAGTTTGAAATTCTAGTCACTTCCTGCTGAGATGATGGAACGTTGCAGGCGTTGTTGATTTTATAGTAGAGGGATCAAGAGCTTCCTATTTTAGGTGGTCCAAAACATTATTTATTGGATTCGTATGAAACATAAAAGAAACATTTTCTCGGAGACTTGATTTATGTGAATTCGTAAAATGAAAGAAAACCTCTTTAGCGTGTAATAATGAAACTATTCTTTTATATTTTGTTTTGAAATTGATGATCACAGGAGTAAGGAGGAAGGGTGGAGGGGGGGGGGGGGGGGGGGGAGGTGGAGAGGAGAAAAATGAGCACTTTTTGAAGTCTATTTATCAAGCATATTTCTTGATTCGAGCAGAAGTTCCTCGTATTATCACTTTTTGTAATGTTTGCTTTATTAAGATCATAAGTTTTGTTCCGAAGAAGAATTTTAGGTACACAGGATGTACAATAGAATTTGTAAAAGTAATCATGCTTTATGAGTCAGATATCGTAACAAAACTAATATAACGCCCGATATCTATGTGTACACCGTGTTTTCCTCTCCAACTGATACATGTAGATTCCTCTGTCGCTTTTGTTGCCTCTAATGATTTTGTGCCGAGAGTGATAAATGAAATGGCGTAATTTGACACCAGTCTGCAGGACAATTCGTAAACCGTAAGGCCTTGCCCGCAAGCCAGTTGCCGTCGAACGATTATTTAATAATTGTCCTTTGCAGAAAAGAAACATGCTACTGTTGAACATAAAATTCAATAGAACAGGCATGTTGTTTTTGGAAGGAACCTATAATCTTGGTTTACATGGAATTTTATCTGCCAGCTTCCGCCTCTGTTAGCAATATCACTAGAATTGTGAACTACAAGCTTATTTTTTATTCCCATAAATTGTCGTTAAACTGATAAGAGATACTTTTCGACATTTTGTTCAAATCGCCGTCAGGAAAAACAGTAGACGAAAATCCTTTTCCTTTAGTATTTGAATACCACTGCTCTCACTCTTGTGAATATATTGGAATTTTCCTAGCTCGCAGGTATAATATGTGACCCTTTTTCTTCGTGTCACCGGGGGGGCTGATCTACATTCCGTATGCCAGCACCGTTCTTCCGTCATAAGTCTCTTCATTAAGTCCATTTTGGGGCTCTTCAATTTTTCCAGAGTCTTGTTATACCGGAGCTGCAATGGCCATTCATTACGGTTAATTGAATCATTTACTTTTGCAATACTTCCGTTAAATCAAAGTCATTAGACAGAAGTACTGACATTTCCAGATCGTCAGCTGTCAATAGTATTGAGCAATACATCCGTAACGTAGCGGGTAATCCGATAGAACTGTGGTACAGATCACGGCTGCGCTGTACAGGAAATAATGATCACCGCCGTATAGTTTGAGGTCAGATTAGAAAAGCATTTACATGTGATTGTTCCTGTATCTTTAGAGAATGTATTGTTACGTTCTTGAATGCATCTGACATTATATAGCTGAATTCAGTATCTTTTAATTGACACCCATGGGTAAACTGTACATAATTGGTATAATTGATACGTCCATTGTGTAATGTTCATTTTAAACATATGTCTAAAAAAGTTATTGCTAAGCACGTACTTACAGAACTATATTAATTGGCTGATAACCAGCGCATTACTATTTCGTCGAAAAACTTGCTTATTACATCGTGACACACATAGAGATACATTAAGAGGGCTGAATGGTTGTGGCCATTTTTCAAGACTATATTAATCTCCTTAAAAAGAAGAGTCCTGTATAGAGACATATGGAGAAAAATGAAATGTAATAGCTAAAATATATAGAATATTTCTGTATTTCTGTATGAAATATTTAGTTTATGACTAATAAAACCATATAAATAAATTAAGCTAGATCTGATGGCTAATGCGTTGACCTTTCAACCTCCATGAAGTCCTTTAATTTAGGTTCGAAGATCTGAGTAAAAGCAACAGTAGATTTGACTTAAATGGGAAATGACAATCACAGAGTGACATCGTAGTATAAAATGAACGAAACGAGATTGTCCAATTTGAGAACATGTCGCTCGTGAAATGTCAGACAACTCATTCTTCTTCTCTTTACGGCAGATCCAACCGAAGAACGTTGCATGATGTACAAAACAAATACCCCCAAAATATAATGTTTTTGATGGACGAGTCTGTAAAATGAGAAAATAATGTTTGTTTCATGAAAAAAAAACTTCTCACTTGAGTTAGCGATGCCGAAATAATTCAAACCTCGCTCTTGTTTTTCTTCAGTCAATTGACGACCTGCCAAACGTGGACGCCATTCTGGTCGTGTACTCTGTGGATGATGAACAGTCATTTAATGAGGCTGTTCAGAATATCCAGTTCATCCGGAAAGAGAAGGTCTGCAATCAAGCCATTATTCTGGTGGCCAACAAGGCGGATCTAGAGAGGCGAAGAGTAGTGTCCGAAAAAGGTATAATACTACATGTACAACTTAATAAACGCAAGTTGACTGCTCGTCAGCATGGACATTATTAGTCCGATTATGAGGGTGTCGAAAATCGGCTATAGCTCTTGATTTGCAATTCGACTTGCAGATAATTTGTGTTATTTAAGCATATAGAACAGTAGTTATGCATCGATTTACTAATAAAAGATTTTCGTTTATTCTTCACAACGACAGAAAAATATAATTCGAAAAACAGAGCAAATTCTGAGACGTAAACTTAATTTGAATTATCTAAACATTCGAAATGTCATGTAAAAATTGAATTATATTTTCAGTCTTTCATTTTGATATTGATATTTGATATTAATAATTCAAATCATTTGCAAATATTCAGATTTCATAAATTCATTCAGGCTTCATTCTTCTTTGATTTTGGCTTCCTATAGTTTTATTTTAGAGCTTTGGACATTTATGGTGTCTTAGTTAATTAACAGTGTGTCCTTATATTATATTAATTCGCAATATTATCATGATGTATGTTTTTGTTATACGTATTTTGTGACATCTAAATAAGCAATTATTAATTATTAATAGCGTACCTACTTACAGTGTATACCTTACATAATGCAACTGTTTTCTGTCTGTAGAGGCCAAAGAAGTGTCCGACCGCTACCATTGTAAGTATGTGGAGATCTCCGTCGTTCTAAACCATAACGTGGACGAGCTATTGGTGGGGATAGTTCGACAGGTGCGACTCAGGAGGAACTCGATAGAGCTGGAGGTCCCGACACTGGCCCCGGCCAAAGTGTCCAAGTCACTATCATCCAAAACCAAGTCATTCTTGTGTAAACTATTCCGTGTAGGACAGAAAGACAACTCCAGTAACAATCTATACGATTTATAGGGAGTTTGTTCATTTTCAAAGACCAACAAGTGCCCGTCTATTTTTTTTGGCAAAATGACGTGGTGTGGGTTGCGTCAGACAGAATTACGAAGAATTGCAGCATCTATTGATTGAGTTCAGAACGGAAGTTTGATGCGGTGTTGTAAATCATTGAGGAAATGAGAAAAAAAATGTTGGGATGCTTTTTTATAATATATGTATGTTCAGTAACAGTAAAGATGGAAATTATTATGTCCGGATTTTTTTAAAAAGGGAAACAAAATAAAACTACAATTAAATACGGATACGGATTATATTTAATTTTTGAAGGGCAGTGTAATAATCAGAATTGTACCTTGTGCGGTTTTTAATTTAAAAATTGTTTTCTCTCAAGAAATTTTTGGTTCCTTTTCTTTTTAAATCAATAATTTGACACCTTATTCAATAAAAAAAATTCAAAATGTCGTGTCTTAATTAAGGTGGCTCTATACACCCACAGTTTATTCCAATTTTCAATAGAAGACAAAAAAACATATACTTATCAAATATTAAAATGACGATAGGGATACTATAGGTATTTTAAAAGAATTTTTTAATGTTTTTTCGTGTTTTTGTAAAATATTTTTTAAAAAGACAGCTATCAACAAATTGAGAGAAATTACTTTGTCATATGATGGATATTTCCTTCGGACACATAAAAAAAAATATAACACTTCTTAACATTCAAAAATGTTATTATTGCAATTTTTTAAGTATTTCCCCAAAACATTTTTTTTCATATTTTCTTACTCTGTTGACAAATCATCTGAAAAAGCTGCTTGATGTTATAAGAAAATGTATTTTAATAAATGTGAAATAAAAAATTGAATGAAAACAATTGCAAATAAACACAAAAAATATTTTAAATTTTATTTGGTATGAAAGTTCCTCATGTAAGGGTTATCGTTCCT
Source organism: Magallana gigas (assembly GCF_963853765.1). NCBI lineage: Eukaryota > Metazoa > Mollusca > Bivalvia > Ostreida > Ostreidae > Magallana > Magallana gigas. The sequence continues at coordinate 36,160,527 of NC_088855.1, read as the reverse complement.
AAGTCCCAAGGCCCAAACACCTTTGGGACTTTTCATTTCTGAGTTGAAGAAAATTTCCTAAATATAATTGTTGGAATGATAAATACATGCATATTTCATTATAGACTTTGCCCTGTATAAGTGAATATATTCGCTTTAGTGCAAAACTAATTAAGTCAAATAAATAAAGGGGAACATTGACTAGGCTAATAGGATTTATATATCCCAACCTGAGAGAAATTCAAAGCAACCCTCTCATCCCCGTTAGGTGTCGATATTAATGTGCATTAACGTATATTATAATTGAAATATTTTCACCTGTTTAGAATTTTCTTTCACGGTATTCAACCAAAAAATACGTTTTGGAAATTTTTGGAAAGTTAAAAAATTTATTGTTCTCAACGGGAATCGAACTCATGACCTACTGGTTTGTAGTGAACCCACTTACCCACTGCGCTACGGTGTAACATATCGATGATGCTATAAAGAAACTCTTTAAAAATTTATACTTGATTTTATTGTTTATTTCGATAAATAATACCACACAACGTGAAGGTGTCACATACCACATTACTTGTAAGTAATGAATTTTCCAATTATCAAATTAAATCTATCCATTTAACAAATTTTTCAAAATAGCGGTTCCCATACAATTCACCTCTGTTTAAATCAGCCAGTACCGGAAATGCATGTTTCCAGATTTACTTTTTTGCGTACTGCGTCATCAAAAAGTGGTGTATAGAGCCACCTTAAATTAACTAAAAGTACTTTTTTTTTACCAACCAATTTCATGTATCATGTGAGATCGTTATCATTGGTATGGAAAGTATATCAATAAGAAAATGAAGACTATTACTAAATTCTGATTTCTCCAATACCTCCCGCTTCTGATTATTATCATTATTATAGATTATAGAAAAGGAAGTGTACTGCATCTTGTTTTGGAGAAATCTCTCAGAAATATGAGTTGTTGACAGTACATTATACATACATGTTATGTATGTAATAGGCAAAATTGTTATCATTCTTCTAAGCAATCTTGATTCTTGTCTCGGAAAAAAAACTGTACCAAAAGTTATTCTTATTTCATATTTATATGGTTAATTGTTCGCCATGTTATCTTGTACCTTCTTTGGTAATGGGCAAAGACAACGCCTACTGCCCAATTACAGTATGCTTAATACATAATAAAGGTAGTCCAAATCAGAATACACTGCTACAGATGCATTGTATTGTGTAAGGAAGCAGGTACAATATGCAATTATACCGACTGACATATTACGATTAAGCCGCATTATTGGCACTACATGGTTGTCATGGATACTGTGCTCTTAGTGCAGATTTTTTCGTTATTGAAATAAACAGATGTCATTTTATTACTGCTTTTGACATCTCTAAATAATACCCCGCAATTATCCATCTATCCCTGTTTCATCATTTTGTCTCTTTCGGAAATTTTCTGTCTGTTGACAATACCTAAGGAGTGTTCAGCATACAAGTCTCGACTTTGTGGTTTAAAAAAAAAATGCATTATGAAATAATGAAAATTTTGCAAAGAAAATGAAGAGCAATTACATACCTTTTTGCCATATGAAAGTTTTAATTACGTATGATTAGTAAATCTGAAGACAGAAACATTGTCAAACAGGCGCTTTTCATTTGTCATCATTTTACATGTCCTACTGATCTCATGCCTTAAACGATTTTTTTTCATAACATTTCTGCTACAGTCAAGGAATATACGTCTAATTTTTCGTCATATAGACATGTTCAGCACCTGTGTCTTGTGGTATGCATGGCGAATATTAATATTGATAAATCTATCTTTTATATACATGTACCTTTATATATCCTTATGATGTGATAACAGTGGTTTGCTTTTGTTTTTTGGTGGTTTTTTTTTGGGGGGGGGTTGATGGGGTTTTTTCTTTTTTTTCAGTGTGTTTTTTTTAGTTGTTGTTGTTGTTGTTGTTATTATTATTGTTGAACTCTCTGTCGAGAGTGAAATGTGTTTGTTTCTTGAAACGTGCTTCATGAACCAAATGACGTTAGTTCGACCAATGTTTTGCATTGTGCAATTTTGAGTTTACCGGGTAGCAGTAAATACATTACAACGTGACGTTTATTTTGTATTTACTGCCACCCAGTAAATTCAAAGTTAACAACATGAAAAAATATAGACGGACAGATGTCGACAATGTCGGTATGTTTCAAAAGCTGCGCTAATGGGATTTTGTAAGATGTTAAATTTAATGTTAGATTGCGTTTCAAAATGTTATACACAGGTGAAGAAATGATGATGGAATACTTACTTGTGTTGTAATGTAGTACTAATTTCATTTTTCAAATATAAATCTATGATTTGAAATTTCAAAAAGCTATATAAAATATGTTAACCATATTTTGACATACATGAACAAGACCAATGAATGGTACTGAAGCCTGTCTAATTGTGAACTTCTTTTTTCACCACTTTTAACATGATCATAACTTTATGCCAAATTTACATTTGCTAGAATGGAAAACTCCATGACGTACAAAAAAAAATTTTTTTGAAACACATCCCACATCGCTTTCGACTACAGATAAAAACAACGGGGATTTTGCTTTGCAAACGGCGTGAAAGAACCAGGATGAAAATAATCAAAAATAGTACTTTGCGTTCTGAAAAACTCCTAAATAGATAAGAGATTTTCCTCATTATAAATCGCCATAAGAATATTTGTTTTCAATGGTGTCAATTTTTCCAGGTTAAAAGAGAGAACATGCAAAAAAAAAATCTTCAAATTTTTGCCTTATACATGTACTGTTATCAACTGTTCTTATACGTAAAATGTGTTTTTATCTTTAAAAATTAACAAAATGTGATGAAAACATGTGACTGACTATAGTATTGATTTTCTTAAGCTATTTTTCCGGTTTTGTGTTATTTTTATTGATGAATCAAAAAATAAAATAATTATCCTAACTTCTTACCCAAAGTCATAATACAGCAGCGATAAGACCTACGGGATACTGCCATTTCCTGCAGCTCCGGTCTGCAGTCGGGACTGTCTTTAAATGTTAACTACCGATTTACCTTAATTATAAGCATTACTACCCGCAAGGGACGCATAATGCAATTACTTAAGATTAAATGGAAATTACGAACGTTAGTTTGGACTTGGATTGAAATCGTAAGCCTCCTTTACCGCCATGTCGTCGTCCGCAGGTTGTAGTGTTTCCTTATTGGAAAACTTGCATTTTTAAAAATAAGGATTTCAACCATATTTCCATTCCCCTGAAAAGTAAATACCAATAAATTGTGATTCGATGACAGATTTTGTTCTCCGTTTTGGCTTCCCCTGTTAGTAGCGCTTTTGCTCATCAGTCAGGTTGTATTTTATTATTTAAGGACAAGAGTAAAGAACATGTGGCTCATGGCCCACGATGCTCACTTTAAACAACAATGCTTGTGACCAAAATAGTAACTGTGTGGCCATAACTGCTGATTCAATGTACTTACATATTATACATGTATATGATTACGAATTTAATTGACATTCCCACAAACTTGCGTACACATGGGCATTTTTTTTACGGGAATGGCTCCCCACAAATTGTTATATTACTATCCAAGCACTCATCATAATTCTAGTAATGTATTGTTTATTATACATACGCAAGAATTCAATCACAACGTAGCCGGTCTGAACAAAATTTAGATGATCGACCTGGGAGCTATAGTGCCTCCCATAGTAAAAACAAAACTGCAATTTTCGGCGTACAAAAAATTGTACTATACTCTGTCCCAAGATATTTTGGATTCACGTTTGGACGATTTTTAATAAAAAAAACACTTACCTGTGAAAGAAGTGCAATTGAAATAGTTGAAAGGGATATTTTCCAAGATAATTTCATTGACACATTATCATCTTTCACTCGGAAAAATTCACAGGAACGAAAACAGATTCCTTACGGAGATTTATAATGGGGAATGTTTACATCATTTCTCCATTCGGAATACACTCGGAATACATCGCGCAATATTTTAATTTTATATCATCCGGGCTTGCTGCAATGCAAAATCTCCGTAGACATCACATTTTTTAGCATTGTATTGAAACCTGATAAGCTAACAGGGGCGTTTTGACTGAGAAATCTTGGAAATTTTTCATACTTTTGAATGAACATCGTTTGGATCCTGAGGTATTTATAAATATCAAACTATTAAGCCAAACGTGAATCCAAAATATCTTGGGACAGAGTATAGTTTTGTGCTTTATTTAGAGCACATTCTATACAAATATTTGATTCCAACAAATTTCTCGTACATTTTACTACAGATATCATCACTTTACTTGCCTCTGATATTCTTTTAAAACCGATCACTAGCCCCTTAAAATGAAGTGATGCAGTTTGTTTACATGTAAAAATAGCGACTCTCAATCTAGTCTTGTTCAACTAGACGTTTGGCTGTCTCCGTAAATCCCCGACGTCGGAGATTTACGTAAACAGCCGAGCGTCTGGTCGGAGATTTCCGAAGACAACCGAGCATCTGGTTGAACGAGACTATTCCCAATATCTCGACCTGAAATTAACATTTTTCAATCTCCGACGTTGGAGATTTACGGAGATAGCTGAGCGTCTGGTTGAACGAGACTACTCCCAATCTCGAAGTGAAATTACATTTATCAATTTCCGAGGTCGGTTAGCGTATATAAAAGAAAGTTTGAGGCAAGTAAAGTACCGATATCAGTAGTAAATTGACGGAAGAATTTAATTTTTATTCACAGAATTTGTGTGAAAATAAAGTTAATCAGTCCAAAACTGGCGCAATTTTTTGTGCGCCGTACATATTAGTTGCATTTTTTTTTTACTATGAGAGGCCTGTAGCTCCCAGGTCGTCCATCCGATTTTTTCCAGGCCGGGTGCTACAGACCTGCGGCTAATCAAAACGAAGATGTGAATCAAACTTATAATAAATTATTTTTTAATAAACAAAACTTTGTTACATAAGTTTGTTAACAAAAAATGTCATTTGTTTCTTTCAAAACAAGACATAATATTTCGGAAATTCATAGCACCACCCTGTATTTCTATTTCTCCTGAGCCGTAGGCTGTTATTGCTTTGATTCTACTTCCGATCATGTCTTTGAACACTGTTTCGGTGGTGGTAACAACAAGATCACAATGAAGGCACTCTCCGTGTTTCACAATTGCAATCCCATTTCTTATAATAAGGGAAATGTGAGTATTTGAATCTTGAAATACAAAATACACACTTGTCGTCACCTGACCACAGTCTTCCGGTTTGAAACGAACTTGAAGAGCTTTGAAAATAAAATGAATCGGCAAAATCTTAATGCCATTTTCTCTGTTCTTTTTTAAAGAAATTGAGCTGTCAACTAATCCAGCAAGTTCAAAAGCACTGGTAAGATAATAATTCCGTCCGTTGGCGCTTTTTTGGCGGGAACCTAGTGACGTCAAACAATCGAGTTTTATTTCCGTTGCTTCTCGGTGTCCAGGATTCATTATGAGGACATAACTGGAAAGTTCTAATGCCCATTGGAAATCCTTTGCCCTCAGTGCCTCTCGGGCCTGTTCTAATAACTTGCTCACACCGACTAATTTTACCATTCGATCCGCACGTTCCATCTTAGACAAGGGAGACAAATCAACTGCGTCACCGTTGAACCAACCCAAATATGACGTAAACACGGTCTTGACTGACCATTCTGTGGTACCATAAAACTCTTGTAGGTACGGATGCATTCTAAGACTTTCAGGCAAAACCACTTTCTTTGCAATGTCAATGACATCCATTCCTTGGTTGATATACCTCACGGTTTGGTCGTGGATATATTGAATCGCATCACGGTAGGCCGTCAGTATATCCTGTATTTTCGACTTTCCTTCTACCGGACGTGTATGACTAGGTACCAGGTGCTGTGGACTGTATTCTATGATTGTGTCTATAGATTCTACCCACTGTAGGAGATTTCGGTCGGGAGTTCCTCGAATGGCGTACAGATTGGGGAATGCCTTATAGACGTCATCGGCACATAGGAATGCTTCCTGTTTGGGTAACCATACACCTATCTGATCGTCCGTCTCTCCAGGGATGTGAACGATGGACATTTCAATGCCTGCAAAAGTTCAAATGAAAGAATCAGAAGCTATTCTTAACGATATACATGTAGCTTCTTTATTGTGTGTTTGTTGGCGTTAATTTATCCGACAAGTTGCTGTCCTTTAAAAAAGGACTGCATGTGTTTCCAACGAGAACGTGAAAGCCTTAAAATTATCACAGATTCCACCGACTCTAGCCCCTGCTTTTAACCACTAAATTTGTACGTTGTATTACGTATATACATGTATATGTATAGTTGACTTTTAATCCCAGAATTTAAAGGGTTCATACTTCTAAAATCATTTGATCTATGATAATGAAGATTGCATGTATAGTATCAGGCATTCGGCGAATTCTACTATTTGCGCACACATTACGCTTCACTCTACTTTGTTACATATAACTACGTTATGCAGTGACAGCTATACTATAAATGTGTAAATCAATTTCATATTTTGATGCATTTTTCATGAGATTTAAACTTTTATACAGTGACATAATTATTCAATCATCTATTATACACAGTCACATAATTATTTAATCATACTTAAATGCTTTAAATAATTTTAATCGGGAAGTACTCTAGCCTCGCCTTCTATAAAAGTAAAGTTACTATAGTAAGCTACATGTGTATTCGGAAAACAACAAAACATTGCAAATTATGCTATTTGATGCATGTTGTAGTTTCGGCATAACATTACCTTATTTCATAATTTTTACCTTATTTCAATAATTTATATTGCAATTTCACAATTACAGCGCCTTTGAACTTATATGTGCATATTGCATGGAATCCCGATCCCGATTCAGATAAACCTGTGCTAGCCTGGTTCCCTGAGCTACCATTACGCACAGGAACCAGGCTAGCTCATGCGCAGGCTGAATTTTCCCCATTGCATCCGGTTTAACCTCGCTTATATATTTTCTTAATTAATCATGATATTTGATAAATATTTTTAAAAAGTTAAGGTAAAAAAAGTGAAGAGGTGTAACTTATACTCTCTCTCTCTCTCTCTCTCTCTCTCTCTCTGAGAAATTTTTTATTGTAAATGTCAATATCAGTCTATCAAACACCAAAATATTTCATCTTCATTCCATCATTTAAAATTAGACGTTTACAGCAACTTAAATGTTAACTCAATACGGCTTCCAATTTGAAATATGAATAGAATTAGGTAGTTTTACCTGGGTCTTAATTGATGTCAAGATCTGAATTTAAAACCCCGACAACTGCTTCTTGTTCGAAGTGATGAAACGGTGAACATTATGCCTCGATTAGAATAATTTATATCTAAAAGTGCAATTTTCTGAAAGGTAATCTCAGTCCTTGTTAGCCCAATCTTAAGTGTCGGTAATAACTACGTGTATATACTCCAGGTAAAATAATGATATACTTTATGCAGGAAATCTCCTCGCACCTTTGATATCAGGAGTTTAGATTAGATAAAAGTTTTCAACAATATAAAACGTCCGTGAAACTTACCAGCTAAAGTTAAATTTGTGACTTTTTGGTTCACAAATTTATTTGGAAAAACGAGTCCTATAGTTGCCTTTCCGTCGCCATATTTCAACATTTTCCCAATCCCAGAATTCACCGAGTTTGGCAGGAAAACGCCGAACTGGCGCATAGCACGTCGGTACCCGGCTGCATTCGCCGTAAACGTTCGTATAAATTCTCTATTCGTGCTCTCATGGGCCCAGATGTCCGGGGGATTCTGATCGTTTTCGATAAAAGCCTAGAATGACATTCATTTTTGGTTCGTATTAATAAGTTCCTATAAAATTCTTATAATATGTGCTAGAACATGTTATACGTGATATGATATTTTATATGTATGATAATTACTGTATACAGGGAAATACAATCCCCCGTTTTAATTTCGCCCCTTTTGTCCTCCTTGTCACTTTGGCGAATTTTAAACTAGACAAATTCGAAACAATTCTTAAATAACTGTATTAATTAGACAATTGAACAATATTCAAGAGATGTTGAAACGTTTGCAACAGTAGAAGGACGAAAAAAAAAATACGCGGCAAAAATAACCCTGTACACAATAGATAGACTAAGTAACCTTTGCTCCATATGTGTGGTCTGCATGGTTATGGGTGTACACGATTGCCGCTACCGGCTTCTTGGTGATGTTCCGGAAGGCGGACATGATTGCTAGACCAGTCTCGTAACTTTCCGTTACGTCAACTATCACTATTTCATCCTTTCCCTCGATCATTATAGAGTTGGCTAGCGCGTATCCTATAGCCATGTAAAGTCCGTCAGATACCTATAAAATTTACAATTTATTTGCTCTTGTTTCATTTTATCTATATTATGGGGGGGGGGGGGGAGGGGGGTGGATAAAAAATTATGTTCTTAATAATACATCATGTAATATATCATGATTATGCATATTCATCAATGATTAATTGTAGTTAAAACTTTCTGAATCCCAAGAGTGAAAGACAAGACACATGTAATTATAATTTAAAACCAATTGTAGTTAAAATAAAACTTTCTCAATCCCAAAAGTGAAAAACAAGATACATGTAATTATAATTTAAAACCAACTTCAATTTTCACTTTGAATCTATTTCAATTTACTTGGAGAATTTCAGGTCGAGCAAACTCGGCGGTATGGTTGGTGAGCTGTTGATCTGCCGAGGCCAAGCGAAGGATTCGTTCCCTGTATGACGGACCATTAATGGCCGCCCATAATCGGTTACCAAGGTAACCTGTTAACGCCAACAAAAGCACCAAAAATGCCACTTGCGGTCCTTCCATTTTCTTGCGGATGGCCGGGGCAAATTGTTCTAAAGTTGTTTAATTTAAAGCTGTAAATATTAATTGAAAGATGACATTTTTCACAAGAGTAGCAAAGGTGATATCGTCCATTACATCCTTCATAAATGTCCTCTTAATCTAAATTATCAGTTGAATAGAGAGAACGGATATCGATAAAAGCCACAGCTTTCATCAAATATTTCAATATATACTAGTATCACATGTGAAATTAAAGGCCTTGACAATACGAAAATTTTTTTTTGCATGTAATTATGAATGAAAAATGAAATAAAAAAAAATTCAATCGTTCATTAAAAGTGAAATAAACCTCACCTACCTGTACATAAGGTTTGAGATTAGCCTTTAGCCCCAAAGTCCGACATCCCCCTTAATATTTACATTCAACACGCGACAACACACACACATACATCACACGGGTCGGAAAGTGGGCCGCATTCCATCTGTCCCGATTGTTACTGTAATTTAATCAGAAGCATTTCATCAAATTCAAATTTATTCAGTTTTTTCCTTCCCAGTTTCAGGTGACTGCTATATCTCTGTTGCATGACGGTTGCATTATTATTATTCTCCACCTCCACACAACATACTTAATTCTCGCGTTGGTCTTATTTTTGGGTGCAAGTATGTAATTACCGAAGTAGGAAGTCAAAATCACCTTGCTTATAATTTCGGATTAAACCTTATATGTTAGGTCTTATTGTAGATCTTTAAAAAAATATCCCGACTCACTGCAAATAAATAAATATAATTAAAAATCTCTCTCTCTCTCTCTCTCTCTCTCTCTCTCTCTCTCTCTCTCTCTCTCTCTGTTTATTTGCACACACGAACAAGTGACAAAACTGTAAATGTTGTTCAAGGGTTGAATTTACAGATAGTAAAAGTGCGATAAGGTCAATCTATTTAGTACCCCAATATGTCCAGAATAAGGTTCGGCGAGATAGTGGCCGTATATCACTGTTTTAGTACAGCAGTAGGGACTCCTGCATGGGCATTGTTGACGTTAAGATTACAGGTGGACATTTAAACAATACTATACGCATGCTTGCTCCCAATATAAAGGTTGCAGACATAGTGAGGGGAAAATATTTTGTTTGAAACTGTTATATCCCGTAAGAAAAAAATATTGATTAAAATATATAATTAACATAAACATTCGTGATTTCAAATATGTATTACAACTTTAACACAAATATTGTCGTCAGTTTCGTTTTAGTTGGAAATTCCTAATAAATATCCGTTAGGCCTATTTAAAAAACCACTTTTCTCAATTATCCTACAATGTTAAAAATATAACCATTATGTAAATGTATTACGTAAATATAAAGAATTTTTTTCGGGGGGGGGGGTATGACGGTTTTAAATCGAAGTGACACATACTTATTATAAATATTCCTCCTAGAGTCAGCGTATATGCTAATTATAACTGTACGTTGACAACTGATAACCGTTATCATATCATTGCCCCCCAAAAACCATACGATGATTGAATGCAATTGCAGTTACTTGCTTGTTTGGAAACGTATAAGAAACTATGTATTGGTCGAGACATTTTTGTGAGTGGTGTTAGACATTTTTATTGTTCATAAATTTAATGAAAAAAATATTTGAAAATGTAGGTTTCATATCAGATTTTGGTGGCCGATGTGAATTTATAAGTAACCTGCGGAATATTATTCTCCTTCATCGAACTTCTATCAAAGAAAGGTAACTCTAATACATTTCTACTAAGGATTTAAGGTACTTGTATCATTAAATTAATTAAATTTGAAAACCCCTGCATGAAAATTTACATGTACATCTATTTGCGTCACTTTATAGTGGTTTCCAACTCATTTACACGTAGCTACGTGTTACAATTGATACACCCCACAGAAACACCTGCTCCAAGCACCTGCTGAACAACATGCGATAAGTATGTAACATTTCCTCATATTTTGTTAAAAGAGTGAAAGATTAACCTTATGATGGGAACCTTTGTGTTTTTGGACATTCTAGGATTCTTTTTACTAGCGTTTACAAATATACCATTAACTCAAACACAATGCTTATACACAGGTATGACTCATATTCAACTTAAGTCTTTTACTCACTTTTTAAATTCTTAAATAGTTTATTTTTTAAATCTATAACTTTTTATCATGATTCTCTCTCTCTCTCTCTCTCTCTCTCTCTCTCTCTCTCTCTCTCTCTCTCTCTCTCTCTCTCTCTCTCTCTCTCTCTCTCTCTCTCAGTCAGACTCTCTTGGTTAAGTTCAGGAAGATACTACCAATTCTGATATCATTTTTGAAGCATAAATGAAAGGAGCTGATTCATTTTAAAAAGAATGTTTTTAACTTCATCAGAACCAAAAAATCAATTACGATATCGACTCTTTGTTGGTAGATAACTGTGTGTCTGTGATCGACAAAGGGAGGTACTACAGGGGGTCAGTGTCCAGTACAGTAAACGGAGACACGTGTATCGACTGGGACAAGCACGATTATGACGTCACTCCTCAACAGTACCCGGATGAAGGATTGGATAGGAATTATTGCAGGAATCCGTTAGGCAGCGGTGAAAAACCGTGGTGTTACACAAGACAGAATCATACTGCCCCGGGCAACGATTACTGGGGGTACTGTAAGATACCGGCGTGTGGTGAGGAAGTTTCTCCCAGTTCCTTAACATTCTTAATTATTATTTTATTTATCTTTAAGCATTGTAGGGCACATCTCAGATAAACAGTATTTGTCTTTATATTAAAACTATATTTTAGCTTTAAAAAATTTATTTAAAATGGTTATAAGTTACAGAAATACTTATGGATTGGGACAGCAGACAAAGCCTATTCCGGTTCTCTGCCTGTGTATACTAGTATTTTAGATGTATAAATGAATGACATTATTTTCCCCTAGTTTTTTTTTTATTATTTACAAATAAAGAACTTCCTTAAAAGTGAAATACATCAATAATAAAATTGGCCCAGGAAGTTTTGGTATTAAATTTTTCACAGAATATATTCTTTAATTATATTTTGGGTAAAAAAAAACCCTGCACAACTTGTTATATGCACAAAAATAAAGGTTTCTATATGGACGGAACTGTAGCTCTACGGGAGGTCAACCCAAATCCTGTAGAGCTATAGTTCTGCAGCAAGTTGCTCTCTTGTTGAAAGGGTTTGTTAAAAGAAATTGCTTTATAAAACAAATAATTATATTTAATCTAAGTTTTTTAGAACTTGTGTCTCATCCTTTTGACATATCTGGTCGAAAAAATACGTTCAATTCAAATATATGTTGGTTCTAGATCCCTGCTACTTTCGAGGCATTCAGTTCAAACAAGAAGACGCCTTCCATGACGGTTGCTCGCAATGTATCTGTCTGGCGGATGGCTTCCATTGCTATCGGTGCGTTCGTTAAATAGTTTTATCTTCATTTTAAAGCTTATTTTATATTTTTAATTAAGGAATGAATTCAATATTTTTTAGTTTTATACGATATAAAATGGTTTGGGGCAGTTTACGCTTTATAAACCGCGAAGCGGTTTATAAAAAAGCGTAAACTGTTCCAAACCATTTTATATCGTATAAAACTAATAAATATTGAATTCATTCCTTATAATTTAATTTATTTGCTATCAATTATTGATAAAAACGGTCATTTGATCTATAAAATGACATCAAATTGTACAAAATTCAAACGTAACGTCAGGCGGATTGATACGTTTTTGACGTTTGTCTTACTATGACGTAGGCAACATTCTTTATACGATATAAAATAAATTTTTCAACCAATCGGAAAGCGTGTTACAACCAGAATTAAATTATTAAAATATAAACGATTCTGGGTTGATGAATGAAAAACATGTAATAAATGCATGCACAATTTACAAAACTTTTCCATTGTTTTAAATGTTATTGGTGTGAAAAAATGTTTGCACATTTAATAATGAACAATCATTTCCATACTCTGATGTGTCTATGGGGATTTTTTCCGTTAAATTTCGGCAACATATTGTGGAAATGAACAACTCTCACTCTTTCCATTGTCTTTAAATGTAATACGAGACTAATGTTCTTTCTTTTCCAGCTGTCGTGAGGACCCAGCTCCAACAAATGGAACAGACCTTGCCTGTTACACCAAGGAGAACCTAGAGGCCAAATACCCCGCCTGCTGCAAGAGAACTATTTGCCATGGCAGAGATGCAGACTTTAACTTCGACGAATTTACCAAATTTCTCAAAGAGAAACTTCATATCTGATTCTAAGCTACCGGTATTCTTGAAATAAATCCTTCATTATGTAAACAATTTACACAACATAATTTCTGAACAAGTTCGTTTTACCAAATTGGTTGGTTTTTTTTCCATCAAATCAGACAATATGTTGTGTGTTATTTACTGGAAAAAAAACCTAAGTCTTTGCGTCTAATGAATATTATTGTACTATTGCTTCATGTATTTCTAATTGTTAAAGAATTGTATTTTCTTACTCGAGGTACATACCGAGTATACTTAGAAATGCCCAAATATATTCAATTTTCACGATTGATATGGCTAAAATCAATTTAAATCTAGAATGTTTTTGGTTGTTAAAAATTGTTAACTGGAATATGTACATGTTTATCGTGCTTATAACATGATTACAAAACAGTGGGCGAGTTGGGGGGGGGGGGGGGGGGTAACATACACTGTACTCAAAGGATTCATCTGTAAACAAATTGTATATAATCTAAATGACAACGCCGTAATGTAAACCTAGTGACGAAAACTGTAGTAAATTAAAACAAACTTTAATTACTTTAAGCTGCTTGGTCCGGGGTACCTTTTTTGCCATTCAAGTACAAAAAATCCAACCAATTTTCATCGAAAGTTATTAGTTCGAGCCAATTTACACATACATAATTTTTTTAAATTTTCAATCACAAAACATCCAAAGTCAAGGAGGAAATGATTGAAAAAGTATTTGGCGAATAAGTGTAAACATATAAAATTCATTTCTTATTGATAAACAAATTTCCGATCGCGAAGTAGGGAAAACAGAAATGGGTTTAATAACACAAAAATGCATAGCGCATGCGTCTTGAAAGTGTAACTTATAATTAACAGATAAAATAATTGTTCAAACATGTTTGTTACAAAAACATACAATCAAACGAAGCAGCTTCAAATTTTAAATTTTCACATTGTAATTTTAATGTACGTAGTTTCATCTTTATACAGTGTGAATTGCATTTCGCAGAGCAAAACTACATGTATAAACTGACTATGTTTACGAATAAATACTAATTAACATTAAATTACAAATACTCATTCCTTAGCAAATGGAAACAGAATACTTGACAGTCGCTTTCTTTTAGACTTTTTCAGTTTCAGAGAAAATACGGAATCGCGAGATCCGATCATATGCTTTTCGGGGCAAAACAACAGTTTGTTAGTGGGCGCGTGGTAATAAATTAAAAACGGAGAAGAGGAAGTGTGCATTTCTGATTCAATTGTTCGTACCATTTTCCCACCGAATGAAAAACACTTGAAAGACGAGGATCCTTCCGAAGCCACAACGAGGCGGTTTTTGCCGATGATAGTGATCGATTTTGGAATTGACAGGTCTGTTGCCTCCCATTTTATATTTCCCTCATTGTCTAAGGCCACAATTGTCCGATTCCTTTGGTCTGTAATGAAAATATGCTTTCCATCCGAACTGCTTACGACATACTTAGGCGAAGCTAGTCGTGGGATTTCAAAGGTTTTCAACAGGTGCCCCTTTGAATCGTAAACCCTAATCAACGGTTTAGGAACAACGCAGTCCGTTTGAAGTTTGCATGAAATGTAGAACTGGTTTGCAGCAAAATGTATTCCATGTATTGATGCTTCTCCTGGAAACTTGCATCTGATGCATTTATCAGGAAGTTCAACAACTTGCGAGTTCTCCACAGTAAACATCTTGATATCGCAGCCAGAAGTTACAGCCACTTCCGATTTTCCAACCGTCGTGATATCTTCAAACCGGCTTTGAAATTCTCTCTGAAATAAAATGTCTCCTCTAAGACCAAACACTAAGAGTTTCCCATTCTTTGTCGCCACGACGATTCGACCATCATTCAAAGCAGCCATTCCAGTGCAGTAGATCTTTGATTTCTTGTGCGACGTCTTTTTCTCCCTTTTTTCCAGTGTTGGTTTAATCATTTGGGTGTCGGGGATTTCTCCTACCCTGCTGTATGGTCCTTCGCCGTATGTACTGGACCTGTTCTTCTCTTTTGCGTGGTAGAGCTCATTTTCTAGTTCCATATCCAGATAAGAATGAGTGTCGGAGGTAGAACCATCGCTTTCCCCGTCTGATTTCAGCTCCAGAAATTCATACATGCCTCCTTCTTCAACATTCTCCCCGCTGCCATTTTCATTCTTTGGCATATATGAATAGATAGGTCCCTCCTCAAAAACACAGTAGGCTTGGTGGCAAGAGTTAAGGGATCCCTGGTCAAACACCAGGTCCGCATACACGACGTTAAACCGACACTCCTTAAATTTCGTGGTGTTCACGTAATCGGCCGCCATGCTCACCAATTTCAAGTTTGTTAATGCAACATAATTAAGTGTTTTGTATGACAAGTTTCAGAATTCTAGTACATGTATTAATACGAGGAAATAGAATTAAATCAATCAATTCCTGACACAAGGAATCGCGTCCCAGTCCGAGATCGGTCCAAATATTAAACAATATCCGTTTTGGGTGTAAAGTATTTTATTTTAGTTCCGCTATTGATCACGATCATATATGTATTTTTAAAATGCATTATAGCAGAATTTCCTTGACTCTAAAACTAATTTTAAGATACTCGGAAATGCTTTAACAAGGAAGTTAAATGTATTTTGACATCATTAAACATATTTACATAATAGTTCTGGTTTTGGTTTTCAACGGTTAAAAATAAAGACAAAATGAAGCACAATGGAACCAAAATGTATGTTAAAGAAGGGCAAATGTCTAGTATCTTATCGCAATGATAACTTTGAAGACGTTTTTTTCTTCTTTGAAATTTTTGTTTTCAAAACGTAGAAGAAGTCTTTTTCACCAACGACATGGGTCTCGGGACAGAATAAAAGCAGTTTTAGGTGGGCGTGATAAGATACGGTGACGGGCGACCGTTCTACATCGTACTCACCAGAAACAAGCTTACTGATCAATACTCCATCGTAAGAGTAAAGTTTGAAGGAACACGGGTTTTGACATGCCACGACCAGCGTCTGCTTTGGAATGACTGTCAGTGATGTTGGTATCTCTTCATCCATTTTATTCCATTGAATTTTACCGGCCCGATTTAAAGCAAATATTGTTTTCAATTTCGGATCGCTGACGAAAATGTGTTTCCTATCTAGACTGCATGTAACATAAGTTGGAGATAAAAGGCCTGGTAGTTCAATCGTCTTTGTTATCCCACCCCGTTTGTCCAGAACTCTTATGTATGGTTTCGGACTAACTGACTGTAAATTACACGATACTATGAATTCTTTACTATTGTAGAATATTCCGTGAACAGTCATATAAGCATTACTTTCAAAGTCCAAACATTTTTCTTTGAGTTCCAAAACATCACTCTCCACAATTTTGTAAAATCGAATACAAAATCCACTAGTAGCTGCAATGATGGAATCTGCAAATGTTGTCGCATTCTCAAATTGTTCCGGAAAATCTCGCAGAAATAAAAAAGAACCATTGGCCTCAAAGACAAGAATCTCTCCATCAGTGGTAACTATGACAACCCGGTGATTGTTTAGCACTACCATGCCAGTACAAGTCAGTTTCGAAGGTCCCTTTTTAGCAGGTGATGTACAAATTCTTTGGAGATCTTGTTCAAGCGTATCTTTAGGCCATTTAAGCTTTTCACATTCAATCTCTTCATCGATATCCAAATACGAATGATAACTTTCGTCGGAATCTGAATCGCTCTCCGAAATTTCTCCATCTGAAATCAAAAGTACGTGTTCCACTTCGGTCTCGTTTGTGTAGACATGCATTATGGGAGAGATCATTTTTTCATTTGGGCTACCCTTAGTTTCAAATACACAAAATGCCCGATGACATGCATTTTTTGAGCCCGGGTCAAACACTAAATCAGCGTATGCAATATAATTAGAACTTTCAAATAGATCGTTCGCATAAACATTTTCGTTATCAACAACATCATAGCTATCTACATCCAGATATGTTGGCTGTGCCATTTTAAAATCGTGAACAAGAACGCAACAGTCGGCAAATCACGTAAGCTTCTATCTAAATGCAGGACTTCTCGGTCCACCCAATTTCCGCTTGAAATACGGTGCTGTCAAGAATATTACTCGAACAACTTCAGAATTATACTTATTAAACTTTGTACAGATATCTGGAGTTGGTGTATATTAAGAGCGAGAAATCTGATAAATGAACTCTCTGATCCATGGTTTATGTATATGCATGAAAAGTATCACCAGGAAGATATTCCTTCACCCATCTTTATAACAGGAAATATCGATACATATTTTACACGAGGATTTTAGAAATATTTATTCCCTCCATTTTATCGCAATAAATAAATTCTGATTTCTCCTTCGCTTTAATAACAAAATTTACCATTACAACCAAATTGGCAGGATAATAAATATAAAAACAAGGAAGTATTTTTATGAGCTTTTTCATTAACAAGTTTAAACTAAGCTGTGATCTAAAGACATCTGTATTGCTCAGAAATCAAGAACAAAATTAGCACACCCCATCCCACCCCGCATCGTCGTTTTAATTCCATTTTTAAAAACTGATCTGGGATTAAAATGTGTCTTTTTTCTAAAAACAACAATAAATCCAAGCAATGACGCTTTGCCAATTAAAATGTATAAGTATTTCAAAATGTACAAGGAAGCAATAAGATTTAAACAGCATTTCATTTGAAGTCCTTTATATTATTGTAATACATTAGTTAGTGTACTATTATGTAAGGAAAAAATAATAACGGGGTTATGATTTCAGAGATTTTAAAGCGGTGCTTCTTGAAATACACATTTATTTGGCATGTGTCGCTTATTAATTAAAAAATAAGGTACACGTAGATGTATCATGGCCGTAATTGGACAAAAACTTTGATATATATCTGTTAAATCCCAATAAAATGCTCTGAGTTTTCATTTCAAGCTCCCCATACTTGAAAAGAACACACTAATCAAATATAAATAAATACATGTAAATAAATTTTTAAAAAAATGCTCAAACAGTTATACACCTAGAAAGAATACTAGTACGTTAAGAGTTATGGATATTTTGCTTATAAAACGTTTATCAATGTATGAACTAGAAAGTTGTCATATTCGTTGGACTAGAGAAAATCATAAAACAGTATGTAATAACAAGCAATGATATCATTTAAGCTATGTGTTCTATGTTTTCATGTCTCCAATGAAAAATGAGTGAAGTTCTATCACCAGTGGAATGAGAATCAAAATATTGATACAAAAAAGACCAAACAAAAAAATATTAAAGAGTTGACCCAAGACTGCGAGACTGGGCTAGCTTGGGTCTCTGAAGATGCCGTACACCAATAAGTATCTTATATAACAACATAAAATATGACTAACATGATTTCTAAATTATTTTTTAAAATTCTCTCATTGAAAATTCCCGCAGGTTTTGTCACACATCACGGGGAAATTTGGTCGCACAGTGTTCCCGTGAATCCCGAGGGACAGGAACATGAGAAGAGGCCACTTATCATGAAACAGCTGGCCGCATTCTTACAAGGATTGGAGGCACAGTCAACTGAAAAATGGAAAACAAACAGTATATTGACCTTAAACTGTACAGAGTCCCAAATATGATACATTCATCAATCATTTTCTTTTTTTGCTTTGCCAAAAGAACTTTGCATAGTTATTTTTTAGTCGTAAAGGTTTATATTTAACTTTATTTACATTTCCAATTTAAATCTTTGTGTTATGTAAATTGAAGTAAGGAGTCACCCTTTTCCCCGCACACACTCCCGGCATATTGTTCAGGACACAAACATTTAAAGGTATCCCGATCTTGAACGCAGCAACCAGAGTTCAGGCATGGAAACAATTCACATGGATTTGCTGTAAAAGAAAAAGTATATCGTTGACAATCAGGATTAAAATGCACAAAACTTCATGATTTCATGAGTCATAAATCTTGACCATTCTGTATGGATCCTTGTAAATAACACATCAATAATCTCTTTCAAGAAAAAAAAAAAAGCAAAATAAAAGAAAATTACACACATTAACTTTTTTTCTATTACTGGCGTGTGATAATGTGGTAGGGGGTTTTAAGAAAAAAAACCTTCCTTTTATCTCATTAGAAATTATCTTCCAAGATAGCCATTATTTAAACGATTTTTTTTCTACAAGAGCCCTTGCGATTAACCTATATTGGTCAACATCATGATGATAATCCAATTAGAGCACAACCCAGCTGACCATAATAAAAGAAACGTTAATGCTTGTTAATTAATCCTATTCTGCATCTCGAAAACGCATACGTACACCATGCGAAAAAGATCATTTACTTGTAGCATGCATGTATTTTCACACTCTTATTCTTTAAAACCTCTTGCACTATTTTATTAAGTTAATTAAGCATGTAAATAACAAATTTCAGCTGAAAGGTTGTGTGTGGCATCTGCAAATTGGGACGTACTCCGTATCAAAATAAAAATTAAAGTAATATTTTCCCTCAAAATAATTTTACTTAACAGTGTAGCGCAATCGGTTAGACCGTTAACTATGTGTCTGTAAGTTGAGGGTTCGGATCTTGTTGGGCCTTTTCTAAAAGTTTGCAAAATGTTTAAAAATTTTAAAAACTCTCTTTAGGCCAAATATTGTAAAATTTCAAAAAAAATTCTAAAATGCTGAAAGTATTTTGATTATAAAACAATGTCGATTCCGTAAACCCCTGAGTCGGGCTGGCTTCGGAACTCCTCGAATGCCTCGAACAATTAAGGGTGTGCCGGGGGTTTCAGATGGTGTGCGCAGTAAACAAACACAGTCGCATACCTATTAAAAATATTTATTGTTTGATTATTTATTTCATACATCTCATCTAAGAGTGGCAATTCAATCCAATACAAACACTCGATATAGATAAATGGATGTTGTATATATCGCAGTCATTCCTTCCCATAAATGCAATTACACGACTTGAACAAACTTTTGTTAACAACACCTTTCAATTTCACATGAGAATAAAATATGAAGAGTCTAATAATTTCACATGTGTTGTTGTCTATTATTCCATACTGGCATGATATGTCTGATTTTTATTCAAAGTCAATAAGTCATCAAATTAATAATATCAGTTGACCCTTTTGAGTGAAATAATTGAATATCGCAAGCAAATACTGGTAATTGCACGTAACTGTGATCAAAGATTAATGCTAATGTATAATTAATCAAAACCACCAAAGCAATCAACGATTTTGATTAGACACATTGCGTAAAGTTGACTTTTCCAAAATACATTGGAGTTTTTCTTTCAAGTCAATTTTAGCAAGCGAAAAAAAAATAATCAGATTTACCAATGTTTTGATTTTCTATCACATACATGGATGGAAATTTCTGTGAATACCTATAGTTTGCAGAAAACATCGACAAGACGAAACCATACTCACAAATAAAGCCTGTAAAACACATATCACAGACATGATATGAGACGACATTATCGTAGATGCAAAGCATAATCTAAATATAGTAACCGTTTTAATCTATCCAAATTGTAAAACGTGTGACCATGCCTTTAAAAAATTCCTAGAGAGAAAGAATGGTAAAATTCCGTTTGGGTTTCGATGTCATGAGTTTCAGATTAGTAGCTGATACATTAAAATATTGAGGTACTGTGTTTGACTCTAAAAATGTGATAGAAAAATTGTACACTCAGAATTAATTAAATATATAGAAGCGTATAAGTAAGTAAGTAAATAATTTATTATAGTGACATGTGTTATAACAAATTACAAAATGTTATACAAAATATATAATGAAACACCCGGCCCATTGGGCCTATATGTCACTGCAAATACAATTATAACATATATACACATATTACGCATTGCGGTTTATTTTTTTAAACAATAATGATTGTATGAAGGTAAGATTCGAGTAAATATTTAGAGGTTTGTCTCGGAAAATTTGACAGTAGAAAAATAATACAGGATAATGCTACGTTGTAACTTTTTTTTAAAATTAAATTCCAACTTTAAAGTTGTTTTTTTCAACTTTAATCTTGGAGTTTCCAACTTGTTTGCTTGCAACGTTGTACATAAAGAGGTGTAGAATTTTATCTGGAAAATTTGTACAGACAAATGTGGCAATTTCACACTTTATAAAAGGGAATACTCATTGTTTTGAAAACCTCCCTCCTTGAAACAAAATTAATTTAATCTTAACGTTTGGAGACAGAAAATTTCTTGAAAACTGCCATTTTCAGTTTTTGTTCATAGAGGCATATTTAAACAAAAAAAAGTAAACTTTTGGAAAACAGATTTTATAAAAGATAATTTTTTTTACAAGACCATAGGAAATAGCTTAACAATTCATATCTAATAATTCAAGGAAGATCTGATGGTTAATTTGTTGAACTTCCAGCCTCCTTAATTAAATTTCAATATAATCATGCTACTATAGGTTTTTAAATTATAAAGTGATGAACGCATATGCCTTATACACAGATTCGAAAAATGATATTTACAAGAAGCCCCTGGGTACGGAAGCTTATTGAGGCCAGATCTGTTAATAAATTAATTTATTTTGCGTTAAATCGCAATAGTTATTGCGTTTTAATGCAATCTTTTGCGTTTATTCGCAATGTATTTTGCGTTTAAATGCAAAAGATTGCGATAAAACGCAAAAAGTTATGCGATTAAACGCAAAGTGGATTGCATTAAAACGCAAAGTTTTGCGTTTAAACGCAATGTATTGCGTTTAATTGCAAAATTATTGCGTTTAAACGCAAAACAAATATTGCGTTTAAACGCAAAACTATTATTGCGTTTAAAGGCAATATATTTTGCGAATAAACGCAAACGTTTTTGCGATTAAACGCAATAATTTTTGCGATTAAACGCAATAATTTTGCGATTAAATGCAATGATTTTGCGATTAAACGCAATGATTTTTGCGTTAAATCGCAATTTATTCATTTGCTTGTATATACACTTAGTATATGTACCAAGTCCGTGATTTGATGACACCACTTGACACATCACAAAGACTCAATTTCTGGTTTTCACTTGGAAAAACTTATAACGGAATAGTAAGTTGTCATAACTTGAAAGCATCAGGCACGTCTAAGCAAATGTATCCTGAAAAGAAGGATCGCGCTATAAATACAAGAGAGAGAATAAGTCTTTGCTTATATTTGGTTCCAATTCTTCCTTAGAGATGACATGCAAAATGGCTATTGATGGATGCACAAGTGATGTTTGCTTGCCGGATACTTTGTATCTAGACTGTGAGAAACAGTTGGATTGAAAAAACCCGGAAAAGACTTCATCGCAGAGCATTATGCCAAGGGGCCTTATATATAGAGGCATGTCGATTCGTGTGACAAATTAAAACAAATGAAACTTGCACAAACAGTTGCATTGATGGCTATACTATGAAAATTTATTGTCTCCAAGATATAACCAAATTGAATAGGTTATATAACCTTTTTAAAAGTAAAACCATCTATTTGAATAGGTGATTCCATCTATTCACAGTCAAAGAGTGACACACGCGTATCATTTTTTTCAAATATGTAATATCCCTTGTTCACATCACAAGATAAATAAGTGATTGATAGGTAATAATACCAATTCTAATAAATGTTATCACTTTTTCAATAGGTGATATCACTTATTCAAATCAGTGATATAACAATTACAATAAATGCCAAATCAATTCGTCATATTGAATAAACAGTATCACTCTCATTTGACAATGATATAATAAAGCATTATGGATGGCAGTTATACAGTGTATGTGCGGACTATTTGATTTTATTGAATAATTAAGATTCGATTTATGAGAAACAATATGAAAAACAATTAGAAATAGATGAGAGAGCACGACGAAAAAATCGAGAAATGTCTAACATAACGTTTAATGAACAGATTGACGAATGATTGTGGCATAACATTAGTATGTCCTACTTATATATATATGTATGTCATAACCTCTTCTTTAACAAGTCATGTTCAAATAAAAAAGAACAGTTTTGCAATAAAACGCAATAACTACTGCGTTTAAACGCAATACCTTTTGCGATTAAACGCAACGATTATTGCGTTTTATCGCAAAATGGTTGCGTTTAATCGCAAAAACGTTTGCGTTTATTCGCAAACATTATTGCGTTTAAACGCAATATTCACGTTGCGTTTAAACGCAATAATTTTTTGCGATTAAACGCAATACTTTTGCGTTTAAACGCAACACTTTGCGTTTAAACGCAAACCTTTGCGTTAAAACGCAATGTTCTTTGCGTTTAAATGCAATAGCTATTGCGTTTAATCGCAATCTTTTGCGTTTAAACGCAAAACTTATTGCGATTTAACGCAAAAGATTGCGATTAAACGCAATAGTTATTGCGTTTAAACGCAAAAGAAATTATTGTTTCTGCTAAGCTGGCCTCAATAAGCTTCCGTACCTGGGCCATATCGGTAATCGTTTTATTTGGCAGTTACATTTTAAAGTTTATTAAATAATGCACGTTTGTTGAAAAGTTTTTATTTTCGAAGCGAACAGCCCCCCGTAGACCCACTTTCCTCTTTATACGGAATTAATACTCAGTGAATATATCATGCAAATGCTCCTCAACAAGTATTTCATTTTAGAGCATGCAAAGCTTAAGTTGAAAAAAAAAGTTTTTCTGTAAACATGGTAATGTTGCCTGTATGCGCTAATGCGGCGTAACAAAGATAATACGACAGTACCATGAATGCGAACTGTGCGGTTGCATTTCTTAACTCGATGATTTACGATAAAAAATATGCTTTACTTTCTGATGAGTACATATATAAGTAGAACCAAGGGGTATTATATTTCAAAAGGACTCACGTCTTGACCAAAACCTCCATTCCAAATCCGAGGGCTGCATGTCGTAAAGAGGGTCCAGAGATGGATATAATGTGCACTGCTTATCGTGATGGCCGACGAAATTACAAAAACTGTTGTCAAGACAACGAATCAAGCATTCCATCCTAAAACTGACATTGTAGCTTTTAAATGGGGTGTAAATAGGTTCTCTTCCTCCACACTGGGTGTAATCGCATTCTGTAAATACGACGCCATTTTCAAACGATTCATGAACTAAGACCAAAAGTATAAGATAAGGTAGAAGCGACATGGTCATAGCCACTGCTGCAAAACGATGAAACTGATGTACGCTTACCCAAGGTTAACAAATACTGGTGACCTCTCTTCATTTAACAAACAATCATTTAGTATTTATGATCTTCTTTACATGAGCATACTTCAATCATCAACCTGTTTACATCTGGGAATATTGTTTTGATGGCCATGTTCAATCAAATACGGTCTTTCTGATAGATTTTTACAACCTATTGGGGCGATGGAGAACGCGTGGAATATCAACGTATTGAATTCATATTGGTTGGATAATTTTCGCAAAAATAACTGAAACTGTTCCATTATATCAGATATCATTTATTCATTGATTCATGTGGATTCATATCAAAGGAACAATATTTAATACTTTACTTATAATTATCTGTACTGTATAATTACTAATTATACTTACTTTTGCAAGTAAATTTTTTTTAAACTTTTCAGCATAACGATGTATATACATGTATAATCATTGCCTTCATCATCTTTATTATCACTAATCACACTTCACTGGAATTATCTATCACTACATACAATCATTTTGTGGTAAACATTTTAAAAGTTCAGTTAAAACATTCTTTTAAGTTTCCTTACATATAAAAAATGAGATAGGTAGAAAATTGCCAAATACTTAATTCAACAATAATTTGCCTATTCATTGTCATTAAAGGGGTACGATATGAGCTCGATTTTTTCAAAATTTAATTTTTCATTTTTAATGTCTAGAATGGTCAATATATATGTTTTTATGCTTTGTCAAAATTTGAAAACCAAATATTTCTGTTTTGTAAACAAAGCTCGGATCCTGTTATTGTTTACGTTCGTGTTGTAAGATATAAGTTTCAATATAATATTTTTGTTGTTGATAAAATTATCTATGAGCACATTGATACAGTTTATCTCGTTTGCCACAAGTTATTTTGTCAAGGATAAGGCATTTTTTTTTACATTACTTTAAACAAATATAGGACTCTAGCTTCGTTAACATAGTATCTCGCATGTAACTTGACTTCTAACATTCAAATTTTGGTGAATCCCCATGTAAACAATTTTATACATAAAATTCAAAATAAAATATTCATCTCAAATCGTGCTCAGGTCCTTTTAAAAACATTTTCAGATCTGAATCGATATAACTTTGTTCACAAACAGAATTACCGGTCCCTTATTATAGAAATGTACTTGTTGCATAGTAAATCATTTGAATAAATTGTCAAAAATGATATTCTTAAATTTGAGAGGTGGAAGCTTTAAAATCAAATAGTATATTTAAGTGCCAGTATACTTGGTAAACGGATAAATATTTCGAGTCTGTGTCAGATATACCGATATATAAAGATATTTGAATTTAAGGTCAGACGATACGTTCCTCAATTTTATATAACTTTTTCCAGGAATTTGTTGATGGTTTACTACTATTTTGACAAGCTTTCTTGCAAAAAATTAGGGTACCTTACCAGGCATTTCTGCAAAATGCTCGAGTATGCAATTTCCTATATAATCTTCTTGAAAATACACTTGAATTACTGATATAAAAATACACTATATTGGAACTCTATCTCGGCCGGGGCGGGGCTTTGAACTCACGACCTCTAGAACCTATTCGCTTCTGGCAGTGAGCGGCCACGGTTCTAACCACTCGGTCATCTAGACACATAATCAGATCCAATTAAATTTCAATCATTTTTAAAATAATTATAAAATTAATTTTTTTTTATTAGAACTCTTTATTAAGAGGAGATACAAAAAAGATTCTCGAGGAACGTGTCGTCTGACCTCAAATATACATGTACATTGTACATATTATATGTAAACTCGGTATTGTAATGTTAATACCGAGTGCATTGTATATACATGTATTGTGGAATATACACACAAGTACATTTAGATAGCATTTTGTTAGTTGTTATAGAAGTATCGAATGGGTTTGCTTGTATTTCAAGGGGAAATGTCGAACACAAGCACTGCCATTAAACCTGTTTAAAGTTTACACTGAGGATTAAGGAAATAAAACGATTTTTTGAGGAAACAAAAATACAGGCTTATTTTCATTACAAATGCACAAGTTGAATCTTAAGATTTAATAGAGAGGAGTTTGAGAACCCACTCGCAGTGTGTAGCTGACTAGCTTTAAGTAATTCATAAACTTAAAGTGTTTTCTGCATTAACATCAACATGCATGTTTGAGTACTTGGATCAAATTTCATCCAACAAAAAAACCCCATACATTTCATTGCCAATTTCAGTTATAACTGAAGAGTAATCATAATCTTGAAATATCTTTTAAAATGGGGATAAAATTTTCAAGAACCATGTTTATCGTATGAAAGAAATTTTATTCCAGAAAAAACATGAAATTAAATTTCGAAACTCAAGAAATCAGTAATACTTTTGTGGTTAAGGCATAATTTATTATTGAGAAAAACTTAAGGTATGCCTAACGTTTGACTTGACGCCTGCAGAGTAAGCTAACAAAACCAAGGCAATGAAACAAGTTTCTTCAGAAACATCACTTTTTAAACATACTTATAATTTTTTGTAGTCTCGATTTCTTTGGTTTCACTGAATACACGAACTCTGTGTCGCAGTGGTTAAACATTTCTGAACAGAAAAACAACATGTCATTCTTGGAAAAATAACTGACAATAAGCGGCGCTGAATTCGGCCCAAGTCTGGTATCTACCGGGGAAAGGGGGGTTCCAGATAATGAAAAACGCTTTAATTCCAACTCCCTCTCGCAAGAGACCACGATGCTTTTCTCCCCATAAAGTGACACGTGGTGTGGTACACTGTCCGTTGCAACTTCCCACTTGATAGTACCTGAATCGTCAATGGCCACTACTTTTTTAAGGGCTTGGTCAGTGATGAAAATGATTTTCCCGTCGGCTGTACTACTTATGTGCTGTGGGGAATGAATGGTTGGAATAACAAATTGCTTCAGTATACGTCCCCTCTGATCTATCATTCGAATGAAAGGGGTGTATAATAAACATGTTTGTATGTTACAAGTAATTAAGAAAATATTGTTCACAAAATGTAATGCATGAACCGTAGTTTCTCCGGAATATTGAAAATCAATGCATTTTTCTTCAAGCTCCTTTATATCCGAGTCCTGAACTTCGAAAAATTTTATGCAAAACGCGCATGACGCTGCAATTTCTTTAGTTGACAATGGCGTCACATCCTCAAAGGTTTCTAAAAGTTCCGCTAAAAATGCGAGGCATCCTGTGTTTTTGAATAGAAGAATTTCTCCCGTTTTTGTAACTACAACAATTTTATCTTCGTCGACTACAGCCAATCCGGAACACAGCAGTTGAAGATTTTCCGACTTGTCCCGTACGTGCAATAAAGTTTGCATGGAGCGTTTTTTCGGATTTTTCAAATCTTTTTTAGCTTCTTCCAAATCTTCGTAAACATGATCACTCTTTGGTGTACACATGTTGCTCTGTGTCTTTTTTTCTTTCGGCATATGGCAACGTGTTACTTCGGAGAAGAAAAACTTCAAGAGGGCAAGAACATTGGTATTTATTTCCAAACTTAGGGGTGTTAAAGTTAATGTACCCAAGCGAAGCGTTGCTTTTTTCCTTTTTTTTTTCTTTTTTTTTTTTTGTTGTTGCTTCGATCAAGATTGTTCTGTCAAAACGCCTTCTTCTGTATTTGAACGAGGAAGTTTCTCAGCTACCTTATCTGGGTTTTTTTTTTATGTTTTTTTGTTTTTTTTTTTTACAAAAGTCTCGTCGAAATTATCGTAAACAGAACTTATCTTCAGATTGGACCTTGCAATGATATCTTTCCATCATTTAAAGTTCTGAATCAAAACAAAAGTCAAATAACAGTGCAGCAAACACAGCACGAAATCATCACTTCCTCGATGTCCTAATTCAAATGAGATGCCTGCATAGATAGACTAAGATAAAAAAAAAAATACCTCACGTTACACTTGTGTACTCTTCAGCAATACTTACAGTATGTTCCGAGTGGTTTGTTCCCGTTTTGCACACATTTGTAAATTAGGTATCGAAAAAATGTGTGCGAAACGGGAATTTGACCAGGTGAGATAATTGCTTAATTGCTATAGCCTATATTACAATTCCTGCGAGGGCAATTGACAATAAAATAAATAAAACATATCTATACTCGCAACTGATATTTACATTTATTTTATGTTACAATATTACTTGCATAAAATCACATTTACATAATAATTGACATCCATATTAATGAATTTGATTTTAAACATCAATTTGGTCATGAACAATTTTTTTTTTTTTTTAAACATGAATATTGCAAATATGTAGCGCCTTTGCTTAAATTACTGCCTATAGGAAGCACATGTTAAAAGTTTGAAGAGAAAATATCATATGTTAATATTTAATTATTGCTTTTGCTGACATAAATGGAGGAAATGCGTCTATAGTCTGTCCCAAGATATTTATGCTGCATATTTGAACGGTTTTTAATAAAAAATACACATACCTGTGACTGAAGTGCAATTAAAATCGATGAAAGGGAAAATTCCCAAGATAACTTCATTCACACATTATCATTTTTCCCTCGTAAAAATTCACAGGAACGAAAACAGATTTCCTACGGAGATTTATAATGGGGAATGTTGACATCTTTTCTCCATTCGGAAATACTCGGGACACCTCGCGCAATTTTTCAACGTTATCATCCGGGCGTCTTCATCTCCTTGGCAATGGAAAAACCTCGTAGACTTTTTATTTTTAGCCGTGTACTGATACCCGACAAGCTAGAGGGGGCGTTTCAAAGGGGAAATCTTGTGATTTTTTCATACTATTGAATGAACATCGTCTGAACCAAGAGGTATTTATAAATATTGAATAATTTAAGAAAATATGCGGCAAAAATATCTTGGGACAGACTATAGTGAGAACGCTGCTAAATATTTTTCATTTATGTTGTGGCTTGAATAATCGAAGAAATAGACAAACTGTATAATGATAAATCGGCAATTTTATATGCTTCAAAAACTGTAAAGATTACTTCACAAAACCTATCAAATGAAGACTTAATTCATGCATTTTCAACCTTTTTTCAGATTGAAGTATATCGCATCAATATCAAATCAAAGTACTGAAGAACTGACGGGAGTTGATTTTGTCGATGTTTATTTATTTTAAAATCAATGATATGTTACTTTGCTTGACAAGTACATGTAGTTTCTAATTTGAATTACGCACATTTTTATACTATGAATTTTTGGACTTTTTCGACAAGAATGTCGAGAAACCCCCATTTGAATCATGTTAAATAATATTTAAAGATAAAATTAATTCAATAAAACAATGTATCAGTAATAGAAATATTTCTCGAAAAATGTATGGATCCAAGCAATATTGAACTCTTGTCTCGTTCAACCAAACGCACGGCTGACACCGTAAATCGCCGACAAGGATTTACGGAGACAGCCGAGTGTCGAGTTGAACGAGACTATATTGAACTCTGGCGTAGGAATACATACGACTACAAAAAATATTTATAAAACAGAACAAAATATCTATATTCTTCTTGTTCTATCGTTAAGGCGTTGATAAAACACAGGTAAAAATCCAGGTAAAATCTTTGACCGAAAGCAGACTATAATTGCTATCACAACACAAATCACACCTATTGTTCTATACCCAATTATCAAATGTGTGCAAAACGGGAACACACCGTTCCGAGTAAGTGCAACAAATGAACGCATTTAATTAAACAGCCCATTAGACCATAAATTACAAACCAGTAATTGGTGAAGACGTTCATTTGAGTTATTCAAGTTCAAGTTCTTTATTAACTTTAAGCTATACAGCTCATCAGTACAATAAATATAAACAATATACACGTACAGGTAGGTTAACAGGAGAATGTGGCAGAAGTGTACATACTATGATATCAACATCTAATTTGCATTAAGTAAATCTTTTCTTAATTTCAAACCAAAGTGAATAAATTTACCCAGATTACATAGTTCCTTTACATTTTTAACATTAAAGCTATACACGCTATAATTTACGTCAATTTTGAATGACAGTGAAAACGCATGTGTTTGTCTACTTATAAAAGTTATCCTTAATCTGTAAATTACAATGGTGAATTCCATCTCGTTACAAAGATATAGATTTTTAATTGTTTATTTTCCTGCCAGGAAAATATACCTTTTCATGAATATTGATGAAGGAAAAGCGAAACCGACCTCATTGCGCAAGTCCGCGGAGAACTAGGTGGTCGTTATTGTTTGCCTAATTAAATATCCAACTTGATTTTTAATATGCTTAACAGTTGTTAATTTGAAATACATACATGTATAATGAGTAAAATACGTTTGTCATTCACGATACCCTTACTTCTGCATTAACACTTATAGGATCTATAAATAGCACATAGGGGAAAAACACAGGTCTACGTCATTTTTTTAAAGGAAGTATTCATATCTACTCACAGGCTTGTATATTTTTCTTTTGTTTGTACTCGTATTTCGGACAAATTTATGCTTTACTGAAAATATCCTTTCCTTTGTGAAACTATCACAATTATGAAGATGTTGACCCTTTACCAGTTTTGGTATGATAGACTAAATTTAGCTGTCGATATCACGTGATAGATTGATATTCACGAGGAGGCATTACTTTCCTGGCAGGAAAATAAATATTTTTTATTGTTTGATATTTGATATATTTGTTACGTGTTCGAATTGAGCATTATAATTAACAGCATAAAGGTAACTTTTATTAGTAATCAAACACATACATTTTCCCCTTTATTCAAAATTGACGCAAATTATAGCGTGTATAGCTTTAAAAAGTTGCAGAAGTTTACACATTGAAGGTTTTTTCCAGTAATAAGGCGTAATGTATTTTTTGCGATAGCCTTCGTATATGGGACATATTAAAATAAAATGAAATTCATCTTCAATAGAATTTGAACATAAAAAACAATTTCTATTGTGTCTTTCAATATTATAAAATCGACCTGTTTCTATCGACAATTGATGTGAAGACAACCTGAATCTGGAAATACACTTTTGATATTTGTTTGGAATAGGTTTCCTTAAATAAAATTGTAAATTATGGGTTGCAATTAGGTATTTGAAAAAAGAGCATTTACTAGAAATATCTAGTTGAGAAAAAATATACTGTGTAGCTTGGTCAAAAATACGTTGCTTAACAACAATGAGATCTGCAGCTGTTATTTTTTGTTTTTCCCACAATTCAAACATACCCAGATTGCATAAAAAATTTTTAACATGATACAACCAGTTTTTTGCATTATTTTTTTCGACACAGTCATATAGTGTATAATAGCAATGTTGAATAATACAATTATTATGGTACAGTATTTTTTTCCAGAACTTAACTATGTTGAACATTCTTTGGTACATCAGAGGACAGCGTCCTAATTCAGAATAAACTGCTACATTACAAGTTGACCTTTTAACTCCCAAGATATGTTTACAAAAATCAAGATGAAGTTTCTCAATATTAGGTGCTTTGAGTGAACCCCATACCTCAGAAGCATAGTTAATGACACTGCCAACAAAGCAATCAAACAATGATAGCAAAGTATTATGGTTAAAAAACATGTTTCTAATATTTTTTTTCAATACAAATAATGCCTTCCTGCCTTGCTCAGCAAGTTGTTTCTCAGCTTTAGAAAATTTATTATTGTAGTAAAAAATAATGCCAAGATAAGCAAACTGATCTACAATGTCAAGTGGTTTACCATAAATATACCATTTTTCGTTTTCTTTTACCCTTCCACCTTTTCTAAAAACAACAATCTTTGACTTATCAACATTAATGTGTAATTTCCATGTGCTACAATAATATATTAATTCATCCAAAAGTGATTGAAGACCAGCAATTGTTTCTGAAAAAATCACCATGTCATCAGCATACATAAGAAGTTATTCAAACGTTTTGTATATTTTATGAAATATTAATCATAGTAGATTAGACAAAATTTTCACGCCGAAAAACCGCATCTGTTTAAGGTGGCTCTATACACCACTTTTTGATGACGCAGTACGCAAAAAAGTAAATCCGAAAGCATGTACATGTATATCCGGTACTGGCTGATTTAAACTGGGGCTAATAGTAAGGGAACTGCTATTTTGAAAATTTTGCTCAAGAGGTATAGCGTACTTAATATGCGATTTCGCCTAAAATATAGTATTTTTGCAAATATCAGATATTTTCAACAATATTCAATATTTAGTGTTCGTACTGAAAATTAGAGAAATATTTCAATAAGTGACTTTTTCTAATACAGTCATGGATATAGCGATATATATTTAAAAGACATGCAGTTTTAAAAGTGTTAGGTGCGTGGTCTAGTGGTAACGCCGAGGGTTTTTTTTATTTTGTGGTCGCTGAATCGATTTCACCATGTAGTAACTATTTTTTCACTTAATTGAAGCATGATAAGAATAGTTTAAATTACATGTTGTATCTAATCGGCTGGAATATTTTTTTTCAAATTATTTTGTTTAATTCAGCTTGAGTATGACGGAGCACACCCAATATAGACCGATCTCTTCAATAACACTATACATGTATTCTATATACAGCTGTAAACTTGGATTCATTGCATTTTTCTGGAAGTTATCACGGTTCAGAATACCAACTGACATTAAACCCAGAGTTCTTTATGTTTATTTCTCGATGCAGGTGTACCGAATTTATCACAAATCAGTTGTTACAGACACCATTACAAAAGCAGTATATTACTATGTTTCGAAAATCATATTGCGACAGGCCTGAAGCTATATTTAGTAACAGGTACTTTCCGTCCAGACACAGGTGTGATAGAAAAAAGCCCTATACCTCTTTGAATAGATTTCATTTGATAGTTGGAAAATTCTTTATTTAAAGTACGATATTTTTAAATACAATTACACTTGTAAATACCGTATTATTTTTAAAGATATAATGTTTATATCATTCATGTAGATATATTTTTCTCAGGTTGGGATACATAAATCCTATAAATTAATTTTCCCCTTTATTTATATGATTTAGTTTTGCATTAAAGTGAATATATTTACTTATATAGGCATCTAATGAAATATGTATGTATTTATTATTCCAAAACAATATTAAGGAAATTTTCTTCAACTAAGAAATTAAAAAGTCCCTAAGGGACTTGGGAAAGATAACTCCTACCTGATGAACTTTCATACCAAATAAAAATTTGTATTTATTTGTAACAATTTTCATTCAATTTTTTATGTCACATTTATTAAAATACATTTTCTTATAACATCAAGCAGCTTTTTCAGATGATTTGTCAACAGAGTAAGAAGATATGAAAATTACATGTTTTGGGGAAATACTAAAAAAAGGACAGGGGCGTACAAGGCGTTACATATCCCCCATTTAAAGCAATAACAAAGAACTTGCTCGAATGTTAATAAAAAATGTTTTCTTCGCATGTATACATTGTTTGTTATAAATTTTCACGATGCACGTTAATAATGTGTTTTCATTCTATAAACACAGGAAGTATAAGCTTCCAAATTGAGCCATACGACGTTTTGTGCCGAAATCTTGACCATTTACAGTGATAAATTGCAATATTTTGGTATGAATGGGTCTTGGTGCCATCTTAAGAGTACTTTTATTAAAAGGATAAGTTTTCATTCTTTTTTTATCATTAACTTATTAAAGTTGAGTCTAGACCCATTATGGGTCAAAATTAATATTTTACACATAACTTCAAAAATTGATTTATAATTGTTAAACTATAAAAGTTATTCACAATGAGAGGTATGTGTCAACGTAGCTCAGTGTGATAGGCGGAGGACTTTTAACAGTTTCTCCTGGCTGAGAGGGTGTTCGAATCATATGGGAGTTTTTGATTTTTTTTAATTCTGCGCATTTGTTTCCTTTTAGGTAAAACAATGTTTTTCGAAAATTTTATGTAATAGATATAAAATTATTTTGGAAAATTTTAGACTCTCCAGATAACAATAAGTTCTTGCCCATTCAAATAACGTTTAGTAAACAAAAGCAAAGTTGAAGATTGTTAGAGATCACGTTGTAATGTAAGAAAATATTCATAAAAATGAAAATAATAAAAATATTGTTAATGGCCAGATGATGCAGTTCTATATTACACATGTACTGACGCACACCTTCAAATGTAAGATTCCTTTAAAGGAGATTTACTAGAGTCGTTTAAAGTCCTAGGTGCGGGGGATTTGACAGGCATTATACGCTCTTCTCCTTTGCATTTAAAATATTTTTTAATAATATGTAGTGTTATATTTTTTATGTGTCTGAAGAAAATATCCATCATATGACAAACAATTTTCTTTCAATTTGTTAACATTTATCTTTTTAAAATTATATTACAAAAACATGAAAAAATTCTTTTAAAATACCTATAGTATCACTATCATCATTTTAATATTTGATAAGTGTATGTTTTGTGGTCTTCTATTGAAAATTGGAATAAACTGTGGGTGAATCGAGCCACCTTAAACTTTATCCGTCCTCACGAGTAAATCAGAACACCATATTGCATTGAACCTGGACCATCTCAAAGGTCTCTTTATGGACTCGATATGATTCATAATTGACTAATAGACAAACAGTTTTCTATATCGTATTACTTTTCATTTTTTTTTTAAACAATTAACGTCTTTTTTATTTAATTCGTCTTGTTTTCCTTACGTAGAAAATTGCATTTATAAGAATGTATTTGAGATCTTATTTTACATTATTTAAAAAGGCACAGTTACATAAAAATAACATCACGTACATACATATATTACCTGTGTATGTAATTGATCTAATTTCGCTACTGTTCAAATATTTTATATTTTAGACATTATTGGATTTGATCACCACCCCCCCCCCCCTATCTGGAAACAGTGCTACAGAAATAAGGACTTTAAATGTATGGGCGGGTGGATCAAATGACACCCTCTACTTTTAGCAATGAATATCATGCAACTCAATTTCAATTCTTCTGAAATTTGGGGGAAAATATAGAACTTCCCTACACTACAAGGGGTGTTACACTCACATGTCCAGTGTCACAAAGATCTTATATACCCTCCACTATTTGTGGCTAGTATTGCAAATATAATGCATTATCTCCATCACCTTTTCTTTCCAGCTAATGGTATGGAAACCATAATGACAAAACAATTGAACTTATGTTAGAAAAAACCCAAAACTTTATTGGTTTTAATTTAATCTTTATTAAGAAAACTAAAATGATTACATAGACAATTCATTCACAATGATGATCCAGTGTCAGTCCCGTTGCTCTCGTAGTCAGGTTTCTCAGGATTAAATGGTTGTTTCCTCTTTCCCCCGTTTCCCCATTGCTTTGTCTTCTTTTTTAATCAATCTTTCCCCATTTCTTTGTCATCTTTTTTTATCAATCTATTTTTTTTCAATCTATTTTTTTTTTCATTTTTTTTATGGGGAATTGAATTTTTTTTCTATTCTTCACTAACTATTTTTTTCTCATATCTTTTTTTTAAATTCCCATTTATAGTAAGATACCAGTGATTGAACCACTCCAATGATCATTAATCTGTTTTTAAAACCCACACATAAATGTTTTCCACAAACAAAACAAACATACATAAAAAAAAAAGAATTTTTACTTTTCAAAATTAAATGAAATTGGAGTGATTTTACACAGTATAGAAGCATGGCACTGCTCAAATAGCCAAGCTACGGCAATCTGCAAAAGAAACTAAGATATGAATAAACAAAAAAATGGTTACCATGGTTACTAGGCTAACCATTTTTGAAGGGTCCCTCCCAGGGGGAAACTTTGATTCTATGACAGTTATCTTTTTTTAATTCCCTTTTTCATGAAATTAATCATGGCGATATACACTGGACAAAATATTGCACACATGACATAAGTAAAAAATAAAATGGTTAGGGTCAGTATAAAAAAAAAAACCACCATCTACATACACCAATTAAAAAAATCCACTTTAGCCCTATAATTGAAGCTTACAGATATTCTATTTTGATCTCAATTTCTGAAGGTATGGGATTTTTTTAATCATTGCCAAACAATTGTATGATTTTCTTTCCCTTTCTTATTATATATATTTTTTTCTTTTTGTTGACTTTAAGAATATGATGATTGCTTCAGTATGGAGAATAGAACGCAGCTCTTCTGAAGCGACTGAAATGAGAAACACAATGAATCATATAAATATCTTTTTCTTGTCAATGTTTTATGACAACATTCAAGTACCGATTTCTGATCGCTGGAACAATCTACAATCTGCCCAA
The DNA here is from genome assembly GCF_963853765.1 of Magallana gigas. Taxonomy (NCBI): domain Eukaryota; kingdom Metazoa; phylum Mollusca; class Bivalvia; order Ostreida; family Ostreidae; genus Magallana; species Magallana gigas. The sequence goes on along the minus strand of NC_088855.1, from coordinate 36,124,022 downwards.
TATATTGGGCTGCAGGGGTGTGCAATTACAAAAATTGGTTACTAGCCCAAGAGCTAGTGGCAGTAACAAAACTATTAGCCCATAGTTAAAAGTTACTATCCAATAAAATTCTTCAAATCAATAAGCTAAAAATGTATAAAGCAAAATAAATCCCCTACAAACAACTGTCAGTGATTTATTTTATTTTTCAATCAATCTATGGTTTAGCTGGTCCAGAGATAAGATTTAATCAAACGTTGTCTACCATGTCGTTTATGCATGGCCATATTTACAAAAAGGAATGAATTTATCTGGACAAGATTTATCTACAATGGAGCATTCAATCATTTATGAACAATTGTGTCAGCAAGTTTGACTTATTACCATTATTCAGAACTAAAATTGCACTATGTTGTAAATAATTTTAAGCTCTTTAATTTTTTCCTTTAGCATTGATCAAGCGATGTTTCATTAAAATCATCAGCAACAATCTCTCAATTATAATTGTCATCATGCAAGCAAATGATGATCAGTTTCTTCACATGTAATAATTATCATCATCATTTGGTCTATGTACATGTATAAATGTGTACAAATGCATATACATTCAAGCGCATAAAAGATCTTGATTTTGCAACAAAGATAAATCATATGTAAATTAAGTCAACTTTATATTGTCTCTTGATACGTCCAATTTCAGTGAACATTTGTACTAGCCCAACCTCTAAAATCGACAGCCCTTGGCATCGGTAATTGCACACCCCTGGGCTGGATATTTCTTTAATTCAGCTAAGTGAGATTAGAGCTTTGCAATTAATATCCAAAAATCATAAAAAATAAACATTAACTGGGGCCAAAATGTAATGCATACAACGGGCTTTAACTGTATATCAAAAACAAGATCTACTAAAACTGAACCAAAGTTATTCAAAGAGTTCCAGTGTATATCCATATGTGAACTTCTAGTATTCCTAAGGTTGACAATAATGATCAGCTGTTATGGTGGAATAAACATCACAAGTTTGTTTTACCTGTATTAAACGCCACTGACTCACCAGGCCAGGTGATGAACTATAGGCTATATACACATATTACTTCCATATAGCCACATATTACGTAAGTATGTAACAATTTCATAGACATTGCAATGTAATTGCAATTCAAAAAACATCTAATTTCGTTCAACTCAACAAAGAAATCCACAGAAATTGATATTCAGTGAATGAACTACAGTATGTGGTAGAATTCACAGTTTCTTCTAAGCAGCAAACAGATTGACAATAAGTATATTAAACTACCTTTTGCTCACTGCAAAGGGATATGTAAATATAAAAAGTTAAATGCTTTCTTTTGTGATTTATCTGGGCTATGAAGATAACAATAATCGCAGAAAAATTGTGACGTGCCTGCATGTAAACCATCAAAAACTGAAATTTCTTTAAAAAGTAAAAATCTTTTCTTCTGAATTTAGATTCATAAGAGATTTGATTTTTCATGAATAAATTCTTCACTTTCCTTACAAATTCCTTGCAAACCTTACCTTGGTCTCCGTGGTGTGTATGAACCGCCACCATAGGGGGAGCGGAATCTTCCTCGCGGTCGGAATCCCCGTGGTTTTCTGTTGGTTGAACTAATTCCAGGCCTATTGGTTCTCTTTGCACTGACCTGAAATCAGTTGTACCATTATTTTCACTAAATTTTTATAGTTTATATCACAGAATCATTTAAAGAAAAATAAAAGATTTGTTTCAAAAACATAAAATTACAATATGTAAGTAAAAGTTTCATGACACTGCAAGTTGTAAGCGGTATGAAACATTTACGGTATATATAAGTTATGACTGACCTTTATCTGCCTCCCTCTGAATAATGATTCATCTAGAGCTTGAGCAGTGGTTACTGAATCTTTGTCGGCAAATTCCACATATGCAAATCTGCAAAGGTACAATATCTATATATGTAATGAAAACTTAAATGGGATATCAAATTGAATAAAGATATAAAATTATGGTTTGCATATGGTGCCTGTACTTGCTGAAGATAAATTCCTATCAACAAACTCTTACATACCACTGTCTCTCTCTACTAAATATGTGCCAAGTACTGGTACATTTGTTTAGATTAGTTATTAAGTCCTGGAATGCAAATAACTTTAACCATTAGCCTTTATTAATTTTTCTTTCCAAATTATTTTGGATGATAACATTGAAACATTCATTCAATTCTTTGGTTTTCAGCAGAGTATTTAGAATGATAATTTCCAAGGGTTTCATTGTTCAGATGATCCAACAAATGAAATATTCATCAAAGTAACTTATGTGATTTAAAAAAAAAAAAACTCCATTGCTTTGATTTATTGCTAAAATTATGTTCCCTAGAAACCAAATTTTAAATACTCAATCCACAAACAGTGATGTCCATGAATCATGATAAAGATGCAGTAAGTACTGCGCTATATCCATATGGAATAATATATGCTGTCCTTTTTGCAAACCCTTAGTCATTAATATTTGGAAATCAACATTTTGCACAAAGCATTTGGTAAATGTATATGTTTTAAAACAGATGCAATAAATATCTCCATTTTTTAAAGTTCTTGTCCTTGAAGTAACACATCTTTATCAAATTGTCAGTAATATGTCATCAAAGAATGAACACAGACTTACCCTTTTGGGTGACCCGTAAATTTATCGCAAAGTATGGTAACCCTGTTAACAGAACCACACCCATGGAAATGTTGCTCCAACTCTTCAGCAGTTGCTCCATAGTCAACCTGCATGTATTGATGAGGAATTGTTAACAAAGATTGATAGGCATTGGGGAAAGAATTTTTATTAATAAACCTATTAAGGTGGAATAACACATCATCACAAAATGGCTGACCCCTGATCGAAACGACATTTTGTTCTATTAAAAAGGATTTTATGGACTAAAACATGAAACTTACTCCATAGCCGAGTGGATAAAGAGTCGGACTTGTGATTCGTACATCTCGAGTTCGAATCCCACAGGGGCTTTTGTTGTTACTTACTAGAATAATTATTTTAGATATTCATTTTTTATCCCCAAACTGCAAATTCTTGGCTTATTTGTACAGTTTATTTATCATTATATCTTTCATTATCAAAAAAATTCCTGTTAATTTGAGTGACCTTTCCAGGTGTGTTATTCCACCTTAATGCAATAGCAAATACAGTCTCCAAAAATTTATTATTTTAGAGATTGTACCTGGATTGAGGTTTTTATTGTTTTATAAACATTATAAAGCAAAACTATAGAGATTTATATTAGTAGAAATGTAGCTCTGATCTGATATCATAATTTGATGAAATGAAAGCAAAATCTAATGCAAAGTATACTTACATTACCTACATACACAGATCGGGCGTCAGCATCCATTTTCTCCTCTGCTGATGGAAAAGGGCCTGTAAATATAATAAACAAAGTACTCCCTCAATAAGAGAATTGAACCTACCGAGATATGTTCATTTATCATCATTTGTTTAAATAACTTTAGTAGAAATGACAATACATTAAATTTTCTAACACCAACTTACTAGCTGTTGTTGGTGAAGTCAGGTTCATTTGTGTATCAACCTCTTTCTGCATTTCTTTTAGTTTTTCAGCCTCTTCCTCCATTTCTCTGACCCTTGCTTTGATTGCCTCAAGCTCCTAAAGTATTCAAATAAATGAATTATTTAATGATCAAAATCATACCAATGTTAGCATTATGTAAACACTGCATGGAAAAGCTGACACAACAATGTAAATAAATATGCTAATCTGCAAAAATGAAATCCAAGAGTGCTTGCCAATTAACATACCGGATCGTCTGCCGTGGAATCGTCTGCAACACCATTGTCTCCCTCTACTTCGCCGCTCTCCAACAACTGAGCTTCATTGTCAAATTCATTATCATTTTCATGATCATCTTGAAACTGTTCAGTTTCATTATCTATTTCGGCCATATTTGTGGGTCTTGGTCGAAAATACAGGGACAATTAAATTGAAAAACGAATATCAATTCATTCCAAGTTTGTTATGTTGGTCAATAATGCATCTAAACAGACAGATTGTTTGAGATTGTAAGCAAACTTCTCTTCCTTGTAAATCCAATCTATCCGGCGTTGTTTACAATACTAATTTTATCTTTACTGTAAGGAGAGTTCCACCTTTGCTGACACTAAATACCGTTTATAGTATAATTTTTCTTTTATCTATTTTCAACGCTGTACACTTATACAAAAATCAAATGTTGTTTCTAATCAACAACTTTCAAAGTCAAATTATGACATGATAGCGTATTTTTTAATTATAAAATCGAATGCCAATAAATATATTTATTGTGATCATCATGATCAAAATGGAATCTTAAATCTCTGATATTTGTCTTTCATCTAATAAAAACAGTATTTACATATGATAAGTATATGTCTTTTTGTAAAATTATAACATCACAAAAACGACTACGTATATATTTTTTTACTGTCTTAAATTACCGTCTGCAATGTTTTAACCTTATATGAATCTTTATGGCAACTAGCCTTACCAATGTATTTTATTGCTTTTGACAACAAGGAGAAAGGAAAAGTGTAGTTATGTTCCTGGTTGGATGAATAATGGTATGTTAAACGCTTAAAAATGACAAAAATAAACAATTTTATTGTGTTTAATCGATACGTTGATTTGTATGAAAATTAAATGTTAATTTATGCAGACGGACATTTTGGATACGAAAGGTAGGCGACAAGGTTAGCCAATTTGGCAACCACTGTTGTCCATAGAGATTGACACTTGTTCTGATTATGTATGTTTCAATAACTCAATACTTTTTCAATTGAAGATATTTCATCCATTTACCGATTATTTGTGTATTGAATGCCATTGCACCATTTCTGACCTGAGCTCTTACAAGTTTATAGCCTAATTTTCATTGTACATTTTAATATATTGATCTGTTGGTTTAATATTTAAAAAAAAACCATTTAAACATAATAATAAAAAGCTGTTGTAATATTCTATGTTTTAAATTGTATGCCCACATTCTGACACGGGTTTGAAATTAACTATAACATTCTTGATAAGAATAGGACCTTAATAATAAAAGATTTAAAAAATATATATATCTGTCTATGTACACTCCAAGAGAACCCGGATATAATCAGTTTAATTCCCTACACAAGAAATTCATCTTTCAGGTGATTAATAACAAAGTAACGTTTCAATGATCATCTTATCTTTGATTATTAATTCTAAACATTTAGATTTTAATGTTATCAATGAACAAAACCTGGCTCCAGGGAAACACTTTAATTTATAAATTAATAGCAAGCGAAGCGAGCTCTAAGAACCAGTGTGCGCAGGAAAAAGAACGAGCTAAGCCTACAGTTCATCAAACAAAATTTTCTGTCTACGTCCCATAATGCTCTCTAATGTTTTCACCCGTGCTGCTATGCCAAAAATGGCCGACTTTTAACTCGTAATTTACGGTGTCTTAAGGTTTGAAGACACGTTTAGAGTAAAGCATATGCTTTGGCTAGACTCAAGAGATTTGTAAGTTGCTTCCATACCTTCGTATTGAGTCTAGATACGTAAACAAAGATGAACAAAGTTATGGATGACGTCACAGTGCTCTCGCGCTATATTTCCCGTGATAAATTTAGAGGTGTATCAAACATCTGTAATGTGTGTACTAGCTATTTCAGTATAGACTGCGATACATGTCTCATTTACATATGATTTGTTTTTTTCTTAATATAGAGATTATTTAAATATATACTAGCAAGAGCCATACTTTACTGTCATATCGATTCATTTTTAAGCTAATTGTGCATGCATGTACAGTAGGCAGGTAAGTATATGAGTATATGAGTAGGGAGGAAATAAACAATTATAAGATTTTTTGAACTAAATAAAAAGGAATAAAGAGAAAAAATAAACAGTTAAAAAATTTGTGTAGATATTGCATATAGTCAAACCATTAAATTCAAAAGTGGGAAATTACACACCTACAAACAGGAACCGGTCTCTCTCTCTCTCTCTCTCTCTCTCTGGTGAGGGGTAGGGGGTTGCGCTGTATGTATCATGACCATTAAAATTAGTACATTTGCCCCGGCATACTTATTGTAGAGAAATATCTCTCAAAAATTCTTTGACGTTCGTTGATACCTAAATAACACTAGGTTGACAATGATGCAAGGTATGTGTAATTCTTGCTGCGCTCCCCAGAACAGTAGCACCGTAAAACATATTATGTTTATAATTTGGTGCAAGATAAATAATTTGCTGATTTTCCTCAACAATAAAAGTAGCTTGTCATGTTGATGGATGGAAAAAATCAAATGGAATTGATCTATATGAAGCAATGAATTTGGATAATTTTCTACACCACATTGAAGATTAAATTCAACAATTTGATACATGTAACACAATTTAGAATTGATGCGAGTATGGTGACTTGACATCAGCCAGATATGTAATTGAGGGGATTCCACTCAACTGACTGTATCAGGGCCAAAGCATATTCAACTAGATTTTATTCTCCTGTAAAATTGGTTTAAAGAACTACTGTTTAAGGAATGTTAATAGTTCGATATATAAGAAAATTTATAGTATAAGCAATTGCAGTACCAATTTTTGCACAAAAATAAAATACTGAAATTTATAATGGTGCCTTCATTTAACATGAATATATTAATTTTTTTTTCTCTTAAATTAATACAGGTTGCTGAAAATGATCCCGACCATGGCAGACATAAACTCAATATACAATCACAGAACTTAGATGGTCAATGATTAGCAGATAAAGTGGAAACTACAGACAATCAGAAAAACAAACATGGAAAGGACACAGGAATTCTCTCATTCAGACAAGTCCACGATCAATCAAATTTCTTTGACATGTTTTCAAAGGCAAAGCAGATCTTAATTTTTTGAAAAGACAGTGAATGCGCTTCAACAAATAAATGAAAAGAGAAAAGTTTAGCTAACGAAATAAAAAACAAAACAATCCGAAAAAAAGGAAAAGGAAATGACTGAAACTTGTAAGGAATTTGAAATCCATTAATATTTTGTATCAGAATCTCATTTGCCCTGTGTGGAAGAAATCTAATCCAGTCTGCAAACAAAGAACATCTTCCATACAATGAAGGTGTCGAATCAAGATTTGAATGATAGGGTAACCAGACTGAAATGTTAATTTCAAGTTAACTTTTGAATTGTTAAAATGCATAATACATCCCAAGAATCCAGCAGCAATTGTCCCATAATACTCATGTCAGAATCTACAAAATCTGCAAATTGTGAAGAAGGTGACGAAAAATCTACTGCACCTTGTACCATTGATACCAATCATGGTTGTTGTTTCGAGCAAGTGAAACAAGAAGTCATACAAAATGATGATAGGTCCCAAAATCTGTCTGAAGAAAAAAACCTTGTGATTGGCATTATAGAGGAGAGAGGACAGAAAACTTTGACTGGTCAAGAAATACAGAATCTCAATGAGCTGGTCATAGAGTCTGAAAATCCCTCGAATCTCATAAAAACTGTAACAAAGAAAAGAGGAAGACCCAAAGGTGCCAGGAATGACTCTACTTGTATGAAATCCAAAACCACATTGCATAATAAAAAAGCACACAAAGAGGAGGAAAAAAAGAGGGGAAAGAAACTGTCCCATTCAGAGTTATCCAAGAAAAATACCGGTAATGTAATGAATAAATTTAAAGGAGCAAAAGAGATGCGAGTTCAGGTCTTGAAGTTGACTACAAGTCTTAGAAGTGACAAACCAGGGGATGAAATTGAAAAATGTTTGAAAAGTAGCCCAAATAAAGAAACTTTGACCAAAAGAAAGAATGCCACTAAGAAAAGCCCAGAATCTTCTTCTGGATCACCAAAGAAAAGGAAACAATTAGCACCTATTGACACCAGCATAAAAATAAAAAAAGAACCAGAGTCTTCAGAAGAGGACAACTTTGACAATGATCCAGACTATTTTCCCATCAAGGAGGAGCCAGGTTTATCAACACCAGGCAGAAAAAAGAGCAGAATAGGCAGGCCTCCAAAAATTGGAAGCCATCCCTGCAAGAAATGCCAAACCATTTTTTCCACAAAAAAGCTTCTCCAATTGCATCAGAAAGTTCACTCCATTCCCAAACAGTCATGTCGCTTCTGTGACTTTGAAGCCAAATCTTTAGTGGTGATGATGGAACATGAAGCCAAGCATACCAATGAAAAACCATTTAAATGTGATCATCCAGAATGTGATTATGCTTCCAAGTCCAATGTAGACTTACAAAGACACAAATCTAAACACTCTACAGAAAAGAAATACAAATGTCCTTATGAAAACTGCGACTTTGTAACCAAATGGCAAAGGAATATCCGTCACCATGTTCTGCGCCATACGGATGAAAGACCACACCCTTGCCATCTTTGTCCTCAATCATTTAAACGTATTCAAGATCTCAAGTATCATTTGTACCGACACAATGATGATAAACCAATTGCTTGTGATGAGTGTGATTTCAAATGCAAAACCAATTTTGAACTGAAATGCCATAAGCTCAAACACAGTGATGTCAGAAACTATGCTTGCACTTATCCTGGTTGTACTCAAAGAACCAAATCAAAAAGTGATTTGACCAAGCACATGAAAATCCACTCAGATAAGAAAGACTATATTTGTGATGAGTGTGGAAAAGGATTCCGAACCAGAGCCTGTTTATCAAAGCATCTCCAGAGACACTCTGAGGACAGACCATTTTCTTGCTACATCTGCAACAGAGCTTTCAAGGTCAAAGTTGCCTTAAGGAAACATGTGGCCTTGCACTCAGAGTATAGACCCTTTTCTTGCGAAATGTGCGGACAGAAGTTTTCAAGTAAATCCAATAAGAATGTTCACATGAAAACCCATGATTATTCAGACAGACCGTTTCCTTGTCCTGTGTGTCCATATGCAGCAAAAATCCAGAGTCATCTGTTGTCTCATATAGGCAGCATGCATGGAAACTCATACGCTTATTTTTGTGAAATCTGCAAGAAACCTTTCAAGAGATATGGACAATTAAAGGTCCACCATGTAAGGATGCACCCAGAGGTAGATTTTGGTAAACTAAAATCAGAGAATGCAGTTTATAAAAAGAAGATGAAAGATGGCATCATTGTGGATTATGCTCTCGATGAAGACACTTTGGTTAGTGTTGAGGAATGCATAAATTCAGTTATTACAGAATCCAAACAAAGCGTAGAGGAAGAAGAGGGAAAAGACTTTTCTTTAATGCTCAATGAAGTAAATCAAAGTGAAGACTCTAATAGCAAGCCAGATTTTTTGATGGTAAATAAGGAGACCAACATGTATACAGGTGCACCAGAGGTAGAGAAAAGAAAGAGAGGTAGACCAAAGAAACTAAAACCTTGCATTGAAATCCAAAATTTAGAGGTTAAACAGGAAGATATGAAAATTCAGAGTGATGCTGAAAAGTTGCAAGAAAATCTTGTTTTGTCTGAAAAACTGATAATCACTGCCGCAAATCAAGATATTAAGGATAATATTGTTTTGGAAAATTGGAATGGAGATGTCTCTTTGACCCCTGTAACCCCCAGTGAGTTGACCAAAGAACTCCAGACTGAGTATTGTCCCCAGCAGACTAAAGACACAATTAAAACACCTGCAACCCTTACTATATATAAAGGTGGTTTCAGATTGCCTCTGGCCACAAAAGGTTTCAAATTCAATTTTGACAAAACTGGCAAAAAACCTAAGTCTTGGTTTATGAATCCAGACAACATGCACAAGGGTGCAAGAGAACATCAAATGAAGTATTTAGCTAGGAAAGACACTGAATACAAATACTACTTGAGAGCACAGAGGAAGAAGATGATGGGGAGAAATAAGGTGCTGGAGAGCTTAGAAAGGAGGAGAAAAAGTGCTGCCAAAAGATTTGCAACATCTAAATCTACTCCAATAAAAAGACGACATGGGAAGGAGCCATTCAGATTCACAAAAGTAGTAGAAGAAGGTCATGGCAGTATTGGTAGAAAAAGAAAAAAGCAAACCCTGAGTAAGTCAAGTTCTCTGGTAGACAGCATTCCATGTCAGACACTACCAAAACTAATCTTCAAGAAGAATCCAGATCAGCAAGAAGAATACCAATGTTACCAGAAGGAAGATAGAAAAACAGATATTATATTGCAAAGTCAGATGAATGAAGATGAAGAAAGTACTTATGTTGAAGAGAGAGATGATGGAATAGTTTTGCCAGCAATTTCCGTCAATACCAAAGAAAACCCAAAGGAAAGTTGTTTCCAAAGTAATATTAGAGTGTGCTTTAAAAAGAAGAAGGGGAGACCAAAAACTAAAATTGTAAAGAAACCTGTGGAAATGAATGGTTTAAAGAAATTGTCAAACAAAAAGTCCAAAGTTACAAAGAAACCAGTTCAGACCACAGACTTAGCAAATGTCAGTGGTCCCCAAAAAGTATTGCAGGTTAAAAAGAAGAGAGGAAGACCTCCGAAAAAGAACAAGCAAGAGATTGATACCTTGAATAATTCAAAGACCTCTCAGGAAAATTTAATTACCTCTTCTAATAAAGTTGGAAGGAATTCTAAGAAGGCAAAAGTGGTTAAGATGGCCAGTATATGTAATTCTGTAGCTGGAAAAGGAAGAAGAGCAAGAAAGCAAAAGGGTAATGCATTTACCTTCATGTTGTTTCATTAAACTGAATACATTAATTGACAATATTTTTTAAAGATAATATTAATTGTTATTAACTGTTTTTTCATAGATCCTTTTGTAATTGAGTGGGAAACAGGAGAACAAGAGGATTCTATAGCACCAATCAAAGTTGAAGAGATAGATAGAGAACTCTCTTTGGTGGAATCAAAACCTGAAATGGATTTATTACCCAAAGATGTGTGTGCCAGCAATGTAAGTACTGATATTATTTTACCAGAGAGATTAACAGTTGTTGATTCCACCACAATGGAGACCATAACCAGTATAAAGTTGGAGCCCCAAGAAGAGGCTGGGAACTATGGAAACAGCAACGATGGTTACCATGATAGCAACCCCATCTCAGCTAATGCACAGGAGAGACTTCCTGATGATATGTTGGTAATGAAAGATTATGTTGGTGAATTTGGTCATATCTAGATAATCTTGATGGGCAATATATTTATTTGATATGTAAGTGTTTTATGTGGTGTTGTTTGAGGTGTTTTTGCAATGTTTTTACATAATTAGTGCTCAGATATTCTTTAACTTTTGTCTCTCTTTCACTGTGTTATTGTTAAGAGAGTAACTCCTTAAACTTACATCTACTTGTTACTTCAAGTTTTCTGATCAAATCATGAGATTGATATATTGCACCATATTTTTTTTATATTATATCTCATTCCATATTCATTCCTGCAGCTTTTGAGTGAATGTGAATTTTGAAAAGTACTGTAATCTCTGTTACTGACTGAAACTTTCCACTCTAGTTGAATCACCGTAAACAATATTTGTCAGCTATAGGTCAACAAGTTAATATTTATTTCTAGTTTTTTTTTCTTTGTTGGGTTATAAATGTATAGTGAATAATCTGTGGAAAAAGCATTGTCGCAAGAAACTTTTTTTTTTCAATCTGTTTTCAAATATGATAATTTCTTGAGGAATACATACATAACCTCTGTGGAAGAAAACATTACAGGTGAGTAATGTGGCCCATGGACCTCTCCTTAAAAATACAAAGCTTTAGTACTATTGTTTATAATGATTAGGATGTAGTGCTGTGTATTTGTTCTTTTACTGCAATAATTGCTTTAATATAAAACATGTTGATTGTGTCTGTACATTGTGTGGTTTTATTTAAATTTCTTTTTACTGTAGAAGATTGTGCTCCAAACGAACAAATCAATCTTTATGTTATACCTATGTGCAAATTTTATTTTATATTATACATTATTTATCTCAAAGATAGTTTATTTTAATTCATGATATTTTAACTTACATTATATAAAGAAATCCAAGGCGTGCATTTTTGTTTGTTTGGTGTTTTTATTGTCTGGAATATATTATTATGTTTACATATGTTAGCTGCTTGTTTTCTTCTCTACATGATCTGAACATTTTACTTGGATGCCCAGTTTTCCTGTACTTTATTTATATATTTACCAGTAGCTTTGGTAATGTAATTGCATAATTTTATTTTCCATATGGTATAGACTCTACCTATTTGTGTAGAATAATTCGGACTGACCTAAGATGGTAATGATTTATCACAGGCAGTTTTACTGTAGTTAAAGGAGGGTAGGGGTCAGCCCCCCCCCCCCCCCCAAAAAAAAATCCCATAACACAATAGAATTCTGCAGAACCTATGTGATGTCAAATTACTGGTTCCATGCCTATTTCGTGTATCTCTCAGTATTTTTGTTTATATTGGATTACCTTATTAAATACCTGTAAAAAAAAATGCTAATTTTGTGTTTGCATGCATTTTGAAAAGTTCAAAGAATTTTGATGTTAGTTCTTTTTCTATTATACATATATTTTATTCAGTTTTATCAGTATATAATGAGGGGTGTGTCAATGAAGAAATCTTGTATTTATTTAGAAAATTGTTAAAGAGTGAAAAAAAAACCACTTGCCAGCCAAAAATTATTTTAATCACAAAATTGAATGCATATGGGCATTTTGGGGGTATAAAATGTTATAGCAATTTTTCATAGAGGTAGATTTTGCCAAAAGAAGACCTAGTTCAGGGCCTAGTATATTGCAGGTTTTATTTAGGCTTTTATAAAGAGAAAGATTGGCAGTGAACATGCCAATTTATAAGTTATTGGTTTAATTACATTTGTAATATTGATTTAATTTAATATTATGTCCTAATTGTTTACAATATGTAACCATGTGTAAATGTATTTTGAAGTAAAGTACCGCTTTATGTTATGTTAATGAGTTGTAAACTTCTGTTGTGCTTTGATAATGAATAAATTCTGTGTGTTACAATGTCGTTCAATTTATCTGTTCGTGGAAGAAACGGGTAAATTGTATTATTATCCCCTCGCGTAACAAAATTTAAATTAAAAAAAAAACAATATGCCAGGAAAGGCATATTTAGCAAGAGTTATTTCTCTTTGACCACTATATTAAAGGCCATCAGGCTCAATTTTCATCACAAAAAAAATGTTATTTTACCAGTGAATGAGCAAAACTTAGACCAACCAACCCCTGTGCTCGAGGCAGGGAGCAGTTGATAAAGATGTATAGGGATCGCGAATTATTAAAATTATAAAGCTAAAATGCATGTATATTTTTTCCTATATAAGATAATAGTTTATGGCTTAAAATATCACCGTTCTTTGATCACCAAGAGGGTCACTGGCTTTTGCATTTGATTAAATCCTTATTAACCATGTTAAATGACAACAGTTGCTTGTTTACCACATTGTCCTGTTTTTCCCAACAATTATACTTTCTATGAATCTCAGATTATGGATAACGGGAAAAACTGGGCTATCTGAATCCAGTATCTGAAAGAGTTCATGCTGCTGACTGTTTAAGTTATCACAATTCAATATATAAAAATTATATAATCATAATAGGCCATCATTAAAACAAAGCGTTATCACAAGCAAATAAATATAGTTCTACAATGATCCAAACACTATGTGGGACACATCGGCGTTCGGCTAGTAACCCAAAGATCGCTGGTTCACGCCCTGTTGTGGACACTCGATGTTGTGTATTGTGCCCAAAGACAAGGCACATTGTCTACATTGTCTCAGTCCACCCAGCTGAAATTGGATACCGGCTTTTAAAAGCTGGTAGTTAGCCTGCCATGGACTGGTGTACCACCCACGGGGAGTCAATGACTCTCATTCTGTTAACACCACGCAGACTGGGGATACGCATCGGCATAATGCGCCTTCATGTCACGGAGAAGGATTTGACTAACCAAAACTATCAATATAATTATACAGGTGTTTAATTTTCAGGTAACCAACAAACAATAAAAAAAAAATTCGTTCTTTTTGATAAGCAATCGCAGTCAAACAGAAAAAAGAACACAAACAAAACCCGCATATCTGTTGTCATAACTTTGATGATAATTTAATAAATATTCTTTTTTGAATTAAAGATAATACCTGAGTAACTAAAGGATATCTCTGTAGATGTGAGTCAATACACACGCGGTTTATTAAGAAATTCAGGCTGGTGTCTTCAAACATTTTTCATAAATATAGATCTCTTATATTGTGGAATGTTTTTTTTTCTTCAGGAAAGTCCGTTTACATGGGATCATTAAAGCCCCAGCTGTCTTGATTTGGCGTCACAACCAGTCACGATTTGGTCTGAGCTACTATGCTGTGGGAGAACGCAAAAAGGATCGTGTTATAACCCGTGGACTCATTGATCCACCCATAATGATCGGCAAGAGCAAATGGAATCTGACAACCTTCACGAGAAAGTTTTAACGATTTGGTGTTTGTGACATCGACAAGATTTATAAAACTTGTTCCTCCGAAATATATTTTTTGCTAGTATAAGTAGTTTTCTGTAGAGGCATCGCACTGGTTGCTCTAGATGAACTTTGATAAACGTGTTTAAGTAAATTACTTGTCAGATTAATAATTATTTGAAATCTTGTCACTACGAGACAGTTCCACCAAAAGTTGTTATATTTACAAATAAATGCTGGCAATTTGCGTCATCACTTAGCGTCGAAAATTAAGATTGTAGATCCAACTTAAGCTTATGTTGACGTCTTTTACACCACTGTTAGTTCTATATAATACGGGATGACCACATCGGTACCATGCCAGCTTGTTTTGCAACATTATGAACCTAATCTATTGTTCTTGGTGGGAAATCTCGGGGATCAGCTACTCGATTTATTTATATAACGTCCTTATCCTTGATCAAATGCAGCAAGGTCGTGAATGGACAATATGCGATTGTTGTTATTCGTAGTGCAGTTCCTGCTAATCTTTAAATGTTCGTCCAGTATCCCTTATAGAACGGTATTCCGCATGCAACAGGATAATAGGCGATATGATTCCAAAGAACAGCTGTAGTAATTTCGGGTATTATCGTAGCATAACCTTAAAATTTGGGTTACCATGCGTATATTTTACTCAAAGTTTCCCGATTTGAAGGTCGTAGATCGTGGCTTGAGTTATGAATGTGTGACTGACCTTCAGCATGAATCTGATGCTACTTTCCCACTAACACGATTCGCGGCGCGATTGGAATCGCAGTCTTAATCGTAGGGTAATCGTAAAATCGCATCAAATCTTACCAGATTTTGAGGTATGTCGTGGCAATTGTGTTTATCGTAGAACAGTTATGTTGTCTACGAACAACATGATTAAATGTCAGTCGTAACTATTCGTTATCATCGTAGCAGATTTCATTACATCGTTACTAAGCTCAGCAAGTCGCATTTTATCGTGCCTTTCACCCAATCGTGTTAATCTTCAGGATCAGTCTTGGGGAGACAAACATTACGCTGCGGTGGGTTCAGTTGCGATGTGTCAAAATGGTCAGTCGGGCTAAATAGATACCTGTATATTGTTGGGCCAAATCGTAGCTAAAATCGTGATCATCCTCCAGCTTGATCTTGAAAGAATCATCGCATATTGGTTCATGACGAACGTATCATAACATATATACAAACGCACTTGAACGTACATCAGCGACCCTTATCGGGGACTCGTGTCATGATGATCAGATAAGATCGAGACCCAATCGCGAGTTTTATCCGGACAGTCTTATCTGAACGTATTTTCTCGTACCTAAACGGGCGGTAAGATCGTGACAGATCGCGTCATCTGAAATATGTCTATCGTAACAATACTAAATATAGCATATATAAGTATGTATCAACTTGCATCACCTCGTACGTAACTCTAGAATTATAGAGAATTTCCACGATCAGTTACGATTTGTCAATCGTAGCGTTCGTATCTGATCGTACGACAGGGGAACCTAGCATTGGCGTTATTTTGCAAAGATATATTATTATACAATTATTTAATGCTTGAGCAGTCGATAGACCCGAATATTTTTTCCGAGGTGCAGGCAATAGATCGTACTGAGCTGTTCCCTGCACCAAGGGAAAAATTCGGGTCTATTGACTGTTCAGGCATTAAATAATTGTTTTATTACCTAATTCCGTTTTTAGTTTTTTGTGTTCACAATTATAAATAACATAAGGTTTTCATACCATTATGCATTCAGGTCATTGTTAATCAATACCAAGATGACCGAAAAGATAAATTTTAAGAGCAATAGTAAAATAAACATTATAGACTTATCTTTTAATCAAGTAGCAATTAAACTTTTTTCTAAAATACGTTGCCGGTCCAATAGATCGCAGTCTATTGACCGGCGGTCCAATAGATCACAGTCTATTGACCGGCGGTCTAATAGATCGCAGTCTATTGACCGACAGTCAATAGATCACTTACAAATCTGAATTCACATACAAAATAGACGAAATTGTTTTATACCTGCCAGTTGGTGAACTGTTTAATCAATATCTTAGGAACCCCTTCTTGGACAAGTAACAAACCTTGTGCAGCAGAGAGTAGATGACCTCTATTTGATTTGATGTCTGAGATTCAAGGTCAAACTACTATGGACAACAAAACTAACTAAAGACCCTTTCCTTGACAGACTTGGTACTCCGTACTCCCTATAGAGTAGATTTCGATTATTAGTTTTTTTTAAAGATCCACGAGACGTTTCTCGATTTTAGATATATTTCCATGAAATTTTTATTTATTCGCATTTAACCCTGTTTATGCCAAAACATTCAGGGTACATTACCACGCTATTTTGGATTTTAAATAGTTTAGATTTTCTTTATTATAACATGCAAAATGCAATTGCCTGCTTATGCTCAAATCAGAATAGTGTTATATAAAATGAAATTGGGAAAATGGTGTAAGGTTACCTATTTTGGACGTAAAATGACATTGTTCTCTTAATACATGTATGTAAGGAATTTCAATGCTCAGTTTTTTGGTGAAATAATTGACTATGTTCCATACCACTAAATGTGCAAGAATAGTCCTATCCACACTTTGCAAAAGTTGTTCCCCTTTGCGGGGTCAACCCAAAGGTCAAAAGGGAAAAAGCAACTTTTAAAAGCAACCAAATATTTGGGCGTCCTCTGAAGAAATCTCGTGGGATTTGATTTATTCCTTCGATGTGTGGGTTGCCCCAACTTGGGGCAATTAAAATTGACAGCGAAAACGAATTTTTTCATGTCAAATGACGAAATTAACTGTAGTTCGATCTGGAAAGTCAAACGAATGACAATGATCTAGTCTCTGACATCTTGCGGAAAAAAATCCCCGAGAGATGCAGTAACTCTTATTTTCTTTAAAAAAATTGCATTTTGAATTGTGGAATGTCTCGTTAAGAAAGATATCTTTTCACTGGTAAGAAATAAAAAGATGTCTTATTAATACAGAGATCTATTTTTTTTTATATTTCTAGTTTATACAATTTGAAGATACTTTTACAACCATTTTTTAACAAAACTGGGGATTGATATGTGAAGTAGACTCTTAAGTAGAATCCTAATAAGCAATTGATGATTCAAATGCTTTTATAGTGGTTAAAAACAGTGAAAGACATGCGCAGATCCAGAAAATTTGTCGAGGTGGGGGGTGTCCGACAGTTATTTGAGTTTCGGGGGGGGGGGGGGGGGTGGTTCCGAGGCATATTTTTGGTATTTATAATATAAATTTAAGGAAGTTTGAACTTTGCAGGGGGAGGGGGTTGTCTGAACCCCCCTCCAAATCCTTTAAACTAAAATATAAATGTGCATTGAAATACAAAATTCATTCATGTTAAAAAGAAATATCATCCAAAATGTAATTGATTTATTCTGGCAGCAATTACAGAGTAAGTCAGAAGGATAATCCTCTCCATTCCATAATACGCTAAAAAATCTCATAAAATGACTGCCTTGCAGCTTTATTCCTGAAAATCATGATTTTTTATAATCCCACCCCAAGCAAAACAGCTTGTTTGAAATGTTACTCTCTTATTTTTAACAAGAGAAATACATCATAAAATATTTTATGATTTCTGAGAGATAAGAAAACCATAACTTTTTCAAGAGTGATGTTATTTATCTGGTGAAATCTGTCAGATAGCTGAAATCGGACTCTTGTAAGTCTTATTTATGTGTCTGAGTTGTTCAGTATCTAAGTACTAAACAGTCCGTCTGGGAGAAAATCAAGTCATTTCACTGATTGCTGAATCATATATAAAAACAAAAAATTGGTTTTTCAGTATTCATCATCGATAGGTTGCATTCATGTAATGATATGCTTGGTACATGTATTACATGAAAACAAAGCTATTTATTGTACCAGTGTTAAATTCTTGTAACTGAAATGGATTGTAAATCCTTAGATATAACTTTACAAAAATAAACTTTTGATTGCTGATAGTATTTTGGACTTACATGTGTCCCTTCCCCTTATGATATACAGTCCTTTAGGAAAATAGTTCATGATCTGCAGCTAAACCGAATTGAAGAACCAAAGCTTCTTAACAGCTATTACAAAGTGCAATTGAATTGTCTAGAGCTTTTCTATTATTGAGATCATCATGTCACAAATTAACAGTACATCTTTACTTATTAAATCATCTGAAAATAATGTGCATTGAACTCAAAAAAGAGGTAGACATGGATTTCAATATCAAGAATTGTTGCATCAAAAGCGTAGTGACCTTTATAAAAGTACATTTCTATTTTAATAACATACTGTCTGCTAGTATGCCAGATTGTTTCTTTCAAAAGGAAAGATGAAAGTATTTTACATATCTTACAAATTCAATGGCAGCTTTTTATTGGGAGGTCGAATTTTGTAGAAAGTCTTAAAAATTACCATTACTATTCACACAATTAAAAATACTGGAGGAAGAAAAAAAGATGAGAGGATAAAACATACTTAAACAATAATTAAAGACTCTTAAAAAAGATAAGAAAAAATGGATGGCAGAACTATATTTTATTGACCTCTCTTCGGAAAACGTGCATAAGCATTTTGGGGTATACAAATGGCCTGAATTTTTTTTTTTTCTTATTGATTTTTTATCAAAGACTGCAGTAAATGTCAAAGTTCTAGCAATAAAATGTCATGAAAACAAAAAGCTATCGCTGGGCAAACTTTCTGTACTTCAGATCAATAAACGAAGTCTGAGCTCTCTTCTCCAGTTCGGCCAATTCTTTCACTGCAGGTGCCAGAGAAGCCACATGTCCTTGATAGGATCCACCTTGCAAAAAGATTAAACTATTTAATACTTGTTAATCTATGGTCTGAGATGTTTGTAATCTGACCTAGCAAAAACTTAATTTACACAATACTGTGAATCAGCGAAAAACAAAATGATAATACAGAGAAACTTGATACAAATAGGATTTCTCTGGTGTAAAATGTCAGTTGTTTCGAATGATATTTTATCTGTCATAGTGATAAATTATTATACTTGACAGAAATTTTTATTTTTGATCAAATCATGATTAATGTACATTTATATCGCAATCTGAACGAAGATAGAAGTGCAAGAGGAATAACAATGCATTACATTAAGAGTCATAATCAAATGTTGGAATGTAAATCCAAGTAATATATGCAAGATAATGATTAGAATCTATTTTTCCTCCAAAAAGACTATACAGTTTATATGTTTTCATTTTATCATTTTCTACAATGTAAGCAAAAAGCTTTAACGAAGATATTTAAATCTATTTAATGAAATGCTTTAATCAGGAGAGCAGATTTTCCTTTATTTAGTCTGTGTATCTGTGATAGACCTTGGTCTGTACCTGTATTTCTGCGCTTCTGTCCATACGTCACTTTGCCGTCAAACTCATTAACCGGGACCTTCATGCTGGGATCGACCTTGTCGATGGTAATATCTAAATGTTCCTGTACGTCTGAGAGTAGCTTGAAAACAATACCAAAAAAATAAAAATCGAGGAAAAATATGCTTATTAGTGCTATAAATGGCAGACATTTGCATTTTACTGAGATTATGATTCCGAAAGTCTCCTCTTAGCAAATGAAGGAAATAAAAAAAAAAAAACTGCTCTCAATGAATATGGTTATTTTAAGAATGTAGTCACACTTGAAGGCTTGAACTCTAATTTGCCTTATCTGTTCACAAATACAGGTCAATAAACCATTAAGTAAAAGAGCCCCAGTTAACCCACATGCTGAATATATGCCTTACAGGAATTCTACAGAGAAAACTACCTTCAACCTACCTTTGGTTCATCGTACCAAATACAGCAGCCGCCATGGTCAGTCAGATTTGTGTTGTAGCAGCCCCGTCCCTTGGTGTTGCAATTTGAATGGTACCATACCTATCAAAACCAAAAGACAAAGATGCATGCTGAATTCATATGCAATTCAGTGGCTTAATTGCTAAAAGCTGTAGCTTTCTAAAAATTTGGGATGATTGTTAAAGACCTATCTGTTTTCAAATTTGGAATACTGTTATTTTTTCTCAACTATTTAGCTTTGGGAAAGATAATACCCATATTTGCTCTAGTTGACATTGACATGAAATGTAAATTTTTTATTTTATGCAAGTACTTAATTCTCGGTTTTTCCTGTATTGAATCTACATGTAATTACAA
The DNA here is from genome assembly GCF_963853765.1 of Magallana gigas. Classification (NCBI taxonomy): domain Eukaryota; kingdom Metazoa; phylum Mollusca; class Bivalvia; order Ostreida; family Ostreidae; genus Magallana; species Magallana gigas. The sequence goes on along the minus strand of NC_088855.1, from coordinate 36,103,395 downwards.
AATATGAAATCTAAACATCCAATTTTTATCAGTTTCATTTAGTTTACATCTGTCAGAAAAAATAAAAGCCAGGTAAATGTATTTCAATCCACAAGGTGTGCTTCTCATGAATTTATATTGATATTACAGTAATTCCTCATGTTTATATAATTAGGAATTAACAGCTTTGTAAACATCTTTTTATTTTTCTTACAGTTTAAAATGTTATGATTCTCTACTTTGGTAAATTAATGGCATTTTTTATTTGAATATTATAATCCGGCCAATTTAAAATTTAATACCGATAAATTATTTCGAATGATGTGTTATTTTTTTATGAAAATTCTTTGATTGTGAGTAGGAAAAATAAAATTTGCTGTTGGTTTTTCCATTTTCTGAGAATTTCCAGTAGATAATTTTCAGGTTTGTAGCAAATTTCAATTTTATAAATGCATGAGCATATAAATGGTATTGTATCCCTATCTTTTTGCTGAAGAAGATAACTTACCTTTTCCTTTACTGTAGCAACCAAAGATATAGCTAAACCCATCCTGTATGTAGAAAAAAACAATCATTTGCTGGAAATTATTTTTCGAAAATACGGAAAAGCATTTTCCCCCCCATTAACTGAAGTAATTACTCTCAAAGAAATCATCATAGAACAAATGAGGTCGAGGGTATAGTTGGAATTCAAGTGGACAGAAATATTAAACCTAAATAAACCTCTAATCACTTTTTTCTTCACATATTCTTGTGTTCAAAAGAACTTTATTACTTTCTCTTTAATAAGTGTCTTTCCCCCTGAATTTCTCATGAAATTTTACAATGTGCTTATATAGCAAAAAATCCTCAATCAGTCAATGCAATTTTGCAACTCAGAAAATAAAAATACATATATGTATTTATAAATCAATGTCTTAAAGACATATATGTACTTAAAACCATAGCATCAGAAACTGTCAACCAGCAAAATGGCCCTTGTTAATTTTTTAACAAGGAATGTAAGACAAAGGTTTATCATAAGCAGGAAGAACTATAGATAAAACACAGATGAACCATATTTGGTAAATGCAGCCATGAAATGGACATGAATGTCATGGGATAAGCCATTATCTGTCTGTTGCAATGACGAAGATGACACTTGTACCTTGTAATCTGTGTGTAATCAAGTTATAAAAATCTGGGCTTTACTTTGCATATCAGATCAGTTAAATGAGGTCATAAAAAAGAGAAAAATCTGAAGCAACAAAATCAATAGTTGAACTAGAAAGTCTTTTATTACTTCTCACGGTTCTTTTTTCCAACTGATTGGATAAAATAAAATACTGACGACGGACACTTCTTTTGCTCCAATCTAAACTTCCTTGATTGAATTGTATATATTAAGTGATGCAAAACCTTAACTTTCCCCTTCAAAAGCTAAAATCAGCAGTGATTGAATAAATTTTACTTGGCAAGTATTTTGATTTCATTAATTATATTTGTTGACAATTGTCTACGTCCAGTTTTTTATATACAGTACATGTTTACATCAACTACCAGTGGTTGGAAACAGCTAATATTTCTTTTATAGGAGAAATGACTGACATAATACAAAATGTACATTGCAAATAATTCACGAACAAAGAGGCTTAAACCTGATAATGAAAAAAATTTATAAAAAAAATTATACACATAAAAAAATTTCTTATAAAAAAAGATTTTGTTTTCTTGATTAAATGCTATTAATTTGCACATTACATTATTAAATACATTAAATACAACATTTGACTTAATAGCTAATCCATTAACTAGACCATAATGCAGCAGGATTTGCTGACTGCATAAGCAAACTGTTAGGCTTGATCTACAACAAGCTTTACCGTTCAGCTCTTCCGACTCTGCCAATCCGATGGATGTAGTTCTGTTTTTCGTCAGGAAGCGTCACATTTATGACTAAAATAAACAAAAGGACAAATGCCCATTACTGCATGTACCAGCCACAAAGCATTCTCACATGTCTCCTTAATCTGTCTCTGGGACAAACATTTACCAAAAGAGCAGATTATTGGTGTAAACACTAAGCTTATTTTGAAGGTAGAATGTGCAGTCTATGTATTCACATTTAATATTGTTTTTTTTCTATGTTTTCACTTTTAAATATTGTATTTTTTCTATAGATCTTAATAAGTTTAAAGAAATTTATCAAACCTGCTTGGTAAAATTTTTGGCTGGGCTTTTTAATTTTTCAAAATAATTTTTTTTAAAAACCAATTATTTTAGAAAGATCACAAAAATTACACCTGCAAAATCAGTCCCTTTCCAGAATTTGAGGTAAACGAAAATATTTTTTGATGGTTAACATATACAAAACATGCAAAGTGGAAATGCATCATGGAAGAGTACAAGAGATATGATCCAAATGATTTTTACCCAAACGGCTAATCTTGAGGTTGATTCACCTGCATTTATAACGCATTTTACACATAAAAACTTCAAAGAGATTTTCTGGAAAATAGTGTACACTTAATTTATTTTTGATCAGCCAGTTTTGAAAGTTAATATAATGGTCATTGCTGGAAAATGCTTAAATCACCAATTTATATTTTTTATTCACAAGTTCTTTCCAATAAAATTTGTTTTGTGAATATCATCTTATATAAAGAAACAAATGTTAATTAAATGATTATGAAAAATACTGAATTCTTATAAATGCACATATATGAAACAGAAACATTTTTTAAAAGCATGCATAAATTATGAATATTGGAGTAAAAGGAGTTTTTAAAACTCTCGATTCCGATTTCATTGTTTCGCTAGTTGTTATCTTGCATGAGGAATATTTATGACCTGTTTGACAGACCTACCTTGGATCTGTAGTTTTATATTTTTTTTTTGTTTTTTTTTTTAATATTTTTTTTTAGCAAAATGCACCTTTCAATCTTTTTCTGCATAATATCTAACTGATTGACATATCTTTAAGTCAAAGAAAATTGGTAATAATGTTAAACATGACAAGCAAAAATCAGATCTTCTTTTTAGAATCCTACGGGGAGTGCCAAGGCAAGTAGGAATTCAAGAGGAGTGGTCAACTTTTTTTGTTAATAAACCTTTGGATCATGTATATTGTAAACAATATTTGAGGAAATAAAATTAAATTAGCTATCTTCTCCAATAAACCTCCAACAGATTTGTCCAATAATTATCATGAAGCCCTTCCAGTACTTCAGAGACCTCTAGCTGACTTTTCAAGACTACTGTCCACGGATTAAGTGTATCAAAAGGTTAATAAAGCATGTGTTTCCTACCATAAGGCAAACCATTGATGTCAATTCCTCGGGCAGCAACGTCTGTACAAATCATATAGCGGACTTTATTATCCTGAAAGAAATCAGAAAACAATGGCAGCTAGCTCCAAGTTCTTCAATGCTTCTAAGAATTTGTTAATATGGCCAACCTGGGTTTCCAAATCCCAATAAGTAAAATACGTACAGAACATCTTCACTTTGAAAAAAAGTATATTTTCATCACATATATGAAATCTAAAACCAACACCAAATAAGAGGACCAATTTTTGATTTTAGAATTGTCTAAAATTTCACAGGAAATACTTTTCATCAATTTTCAATGGATAAGCCCCGAAACTGTTGTTTCATTTTTTTAAAACTCATTGAATACCAACTTTTGTTGATTCCATTGTTGAGATAATCAATGAAATTAAATTTTCATTCAATTGCAATATCTAATGACAGATTTATTAAAACAATCATTGGCCAAAAATATCAGTATCCTTGAAACTGTTTTTAATACTAAATCCTCAAAATTAGATGCCCTGGTTCATGAAAATTAATGAAACTTGAGTCAGTAGACATTGTTATAAATAAGTGCTTATGACATTACGAAAAATCGTAACTCTTAAGGTAAAGGTCTATCTAATTAATTCAGACCATTTCATACCATGATGATGTTTTAAAATTTTTCATACTAATTTAAATGGTTTAATTTTATTATAAATGAAAAATCTTTTCAATCGAAAATTCAAAACAGGTAATCATAGATTATAAAGCTCACCAAGACGAAGCATCATCCTTACGAGACCACCTTTATTACATTATGAATATCATAGTAAATGATCCTTAATCAAATATTGAATACTGGAATGTGGTTTGACACAATATAAATAGTGCCTGTTTGAAGGGTAAGAGTTGAAATTGACATCCGAGAAAACCATTGTCAACCAACACGAAGCAGAGGTTGACAATGGTTTTCGAGGGGTGTCAATTTCAACTCTTACCCTCCCAAACAGGCACTATTTATTTTATTATACTGAATGTCTTAATTTTAAAGAAAACTTTATGGAATAACGCGAATTCTATGGCGAACCGTACCCACATAATTTACACGCATGTAGCAATTCATTGTGTTACCTGTTGCCAAGTGTGTTGCTAACGCTGAGGGTAATAAAACGGATTATCAACTGCGTCTAAACCAATCATATTATATAAATAGTGCCTGTTTGGGAGGGTAACAGTTGAAATTGACACCCCGAGAAAACCATTGTCAACCGACGCGAAGCGGAGGTTGACAATGGTTTTCGAGGGGTGTCAATTTCAACTGTTATCCTCCCAAACAGGCACTATTTATTTTGTTATACTGAATGTCTTTTTTAAAATTTTAAAGAAAATTTTACTGCTTTTATATAGGAATAGCGTGAATTCTACAGCGAACCGTACGCGCATAATTTTCGCGCATGTAACATTTTTTAATGTTACCCGTTGCCAAGTGCGTTGCTAACGCTGAGGGTAATAGTAAATATTATTAACTGCGTCTTAACCAATCAGATTTCAGTATTTAACATGAAAGTATAACAATATATAAATAGTGCCTGTTTTGGAGGGTAACAATTGAAATTGACACCCCCATGAAAACCATTGTCAACCGAAGCCTTCCAAACAGACAGTATATATTTATCATACTGAATGTCTTAATTTTAAAGAAAACTTTACTGCTTTTATATAGAAATGACATGAATTCTGTAGCGAACTATACAAGCATAATTTAGGCCTTGTAACAATTTGTTTTATTATACTTTCATGTTAAATACTGAAATCTGATTGGTTAAGACCCTCAAAAACCATTGTCAACCTCCGCTTCGCGTTGGTTGACAATGGTTTTCTCGGGGTGTCAATTTCAACTGTTACCCTCCCAAACAGCCACTATTTATATAGTGTTACCCGTTGCCAAGTGTGCTGCTAATGCTGAGGGTAGAAAGGATTATAAAATGCATCTAAACCAATCAGATTTCAAAATTTAACATGAAAGTATAATAAAGTACAATATCACAGGAATCATGATAAATCATACAACAACAAACACATCTATCCAGCAAGTTTGAATGAGATAGGACAAGGTCTTCTTAGCATCCTTGATAAAGGAGATCAGGCTCTGTATCTGAAGCTAGTTTTATGTTTCAAATTCAAAGTTACAAGACCCATGAACATTAGCCAGGACAGCATTTTTTTCAAAATTCAAACCTATTTTAAACTACTCAAAAAATCCTGTTCCAGCTTCAAGATAATCAAGACCAAGCTCTGTCTCTGAAGCTACCTCTATTTACACATCCAAAGTTATATTAACTGTGTTAGTCTGACTATGTATGAGCAGCATTTACTTCATTTTTTGACAGTTTCAAGAGCAAAACACAATTTGAGTTGTTCTAAAATCTTTAACCTGTCTAAGGATCTAGATAATCGAGATCATTCTCTGTATCTTGAGCTACCTCTGTGGTTCATTTATATATCAAATCAATCATGCACTATCTATTAGTACTATTATCTATATAAACATTTAACCTGCTCCAAAAAACACAACCTCATTCAGCATCTAAACCCTATGGCTCAGACTCCCTATTCAAGCCTGTCAAGTGCATGAATATCATAAGACGCACCATCTTTGCAAGTTTGGACAAGTAATAACTAAAGGGCACCAGCTCAAAAAACTTAACCTCCTCCAGCATCTGAAATTCATGGCCCAGATCCAGCTTCCAAGTCTTTAAAGTCTATTAGTAGGTCCAGATTCACAATCAATGCGAGTTTAGTGAAGATAGGTCATGTCATAACTAAGATACAGGACCTGCAACAAAACTATATCCAGGTCTGGAAGCTGACACCAAGGGTATAGCATAAGCTCCCCTCAACTTGTCATACCATGTTTCCAAATTTTTGATACTAGAAAGTAAGCATTCTGAGAGTGCTTTTGCATCCTTTTGGGTGATTTACCTTAAACTTTTGAAGGTTTGCCTTTCTTTCTTGTGGTTTTCTGTCTCCATGCAAACAAACACAGGAATATTTGCCTACAACAATCAATATCATCTCATTTCAATTTTAACTTTCATGATAGATAAATGCTGTAATTATTTATCTCTGTGTATAATATATCAAAATGTCCTTAACTCAGAGTGAAAACTGTTTGAATAATTGCTTCACAACTAACCAACTTAAAAAGAACTTAACTTAAAAAATAAATGTACCTGTATAATGAACATCTGTTATTTACCATTGAGGTTGTTTGATTTTATGTCTTGGATAACAACATTCATGTCAAATTCCATGATCTTTTTAACTATATATTGACTATTTGTGAAAGTAATCATTGTTCTAGCTTTCATCTGTTTCATGGCAAACACAATGCCTTTGCTAAAATTGTTTAATTGTTTTTAAAGAACACTGTCAGAGAGAGAGAGAGAGAGAGAGAGAGAGAGAGAGAGAGAGTTGCAGCTTATGAGAGTTGATGAATTCTTTTATTAGATTGTTCAATCTGGTACCAGACACCTCACCAAAAAACAACTTTTCTATTGAACTCAACTAAATGCATGAAAAACTTGCTGACCTGACATATCACAAAAAGCCAACTAGTGGATGACAACTACTCATCGATAAATCACTCAGCACTTCACAGTTAAGACACATGGCTGAGGGAGGTATTTATTATATTAAAAGAATAAAAACAAATTGGTATACAATGGTTTGTATACCTATGCGATTGGAAAAATGAAGAAGAAAAAAAATTATCGCAAAAGTAAACTGAGAAATTTTAAGGGAATTCTAATTCGAAGTGCCCTCGCAAGGAAATTTCGAAAAAAAAAAAAAAAAAAAAAAATTACATCCGTGTCAAATGTAGCGGAATGAATCGGAGATCGCAACTATTTAAATTACCTTGAGGGGCTTGCCCACAGTGTTAGATACTTACATAATGTTAATGTGAATAAAAAAAACTTTATATAATTATTGTGTGTCCTTTTTTTTTTTTTTTACTTTCATTGACTGTTGATGAGTATCGATGTGTTGTCGTATCCATGAGTTGTCTATTCCATGACTTGTCCTTTCTAAGAGCTGTCCATTCTGTGAGTTGGCGCATCAATTAATTTTTCTCAACAGGTTGTCTTTTGATTAGATATCATAGACCAGTTCAATCACCTAGCCAATGACCAGACATCAGTGATTTTTAGCGACAACCTATAAGCCACAAACTTCACACCTGTTGTGGTTAATTGAGATAATTTACACCCTGAAATTACGTCTGTTGTGAAAAAAGTGTAGGGAATGGTGGTATGCAAATTTGGTATAAAGAAGAAGCTTTCATATCATTGGAAAAAGGTTCCGGAAACATTTGTAGAGAGATGGTAATAAATCAAATTGTGATTTGAGAATTGACTTAACTAAACTGAAATGTTTTGACTGATATAAACAGGACAGAAGAATCAATGGTCAAGTCTTCATTGCTATGGTGACAATATCATAGGGCCTTACTTCTAGCAAAGAACATTTAGATGCAACCACCAAAGATAGTTCTAAACTGTACCATTTTGTACTAAGAAATGATTTATTTCAAAGTTGAGGGGGAAAATGGTACATGCATTGGGGTTTTTTTTTGGTTTGCAGACACTGCAAATATGCTCTTGACAAGGATTATTTGACCTTGACCTTTTGTCTAGAAAATTGGTTCAGAGTAGTTGCATACCACCTACCTTGGGCACTCTAAACTACACTACACTACACTACTCTAGCACTAAATAGGGAAGTTTGAGCCCTTCTGGTCAAATGGCAGAGACAGTAAGTTAAAAAAACAAGGAATTTACACAGAACTTATTCAACATTGACCTTTGAACATGAAAATTGGTTTATTTTGAAGTTTAATCCCAACTTGGACAAAAATATGCTCTTGACAAATGAAATATGATGAACAAATGAACAAACTATCTACCAATCTAGAGCTTGTCTGAGGGTGCACTGGGTATTTTGAGAACTCAAATGAACTGGCTGATCACCATTGGGTGCCAGCAGATGGGGCTCTAATTAACAACACCATAATGTTAAGGATGACATTATGCTTCTCAATTCAGAAGAGCTTATAAGAATATGGGTGAGTTGATTATTCAATAATTACATCTAGGATGATTGACATTATTCTGCCCATTCACCCTAATACAATTTCAACTGGGAAGAAAACCTTAATCCATCCCTGTTAAAAGAAACAATTCTAAGACATCTGACAAAGATCTGTAACCATGCACTTTTGCACCTCATTTCTTAATTTGCAGCAAGTGTCATAATGTCATAAAACCTTTCCAATAAAAAACACCAATCAGAGAAGTAGTGATGTTAATGGTAGAAAATAAAATAATGCTCTGATCCAGAATAAAAATATTCTGATTAATGCATGGTCGTAATTATCAGTCATAAAGTCCAGTTCCTTTAAAAATTGTCTAGACTAGTAGATTATAGGACCACTAGAGACCCACTGTACATATATAGTTAAATAGAAAATCATTCTATAGCAAAGAATGATCTCTCATTTCATAGTATTTTGAAGTAAATGAGAAATAATCAATCTTGATGAAAACAATGAAATGGGATGATGAAATAATGCATTTGTATAATATTTTTCCTATCATCATTAGTTAGCACCCAAAGTGCTAAGTGAAGGACAAAAAAGGACAAAAATCATTCACATTCCATTGGACCATTTTTTTTTAGTTATGTCTTTTGATCACCTCCTTTCTTAAAAAATGCTAATTTAAAAGATATCTAATGACATTACGGTTTTTTCATTGAACATTTTTCATAAATTTCCTTAAAAATGCTAATTTAAAATATATCTATCGGTAATTACATTATGGCTTTTTCATTGAACATTGAAATTTTCTAGGTCCACAGAGATCTTTACACATTAAACAAAAGCAAAGAATTCAATAGTTTGTCAGATGTCTCCAACTTCAGTTTCATAATGAAATTTTAAAAGGATCCGATACTCAAAGGGCACACTAATATGAAAGACAACTATACATCTCCCTCCTTTAAGGAATCATGAGGCAAAGGCAATAGTTTCTTTCATTTGTAAGAAATTACTCATTAATGGTACCATACTCAAACATGTGATATTGTTTGATTATTCTTGTCATCTTTTGGTTGTTAGAATTGTCAAGCAGTCAGGAGACCTTCCTAGTACACACTATGGTTGACCATGAAAGTATCGCATATCATAAGAGCCTTCCAAAGGCTCTCACCAAGCAGTCTGTCAAGTTGCAACAAATCTGCCCATTTCTTTGTATTGTGTATTGTAAAGGTAAAAAAATTACTGAAATCAAAAATCAGTGGCAAATTGTTTAAGTTCAGTCTAGCACTCTGTCACTGTCATTCTGCTTTAGATTTTAAACTTCTCTGTAACTTTTTTTTTGCAAAATAAATGCATCTGCATAAATTGCTACTGTATTTTACATGGGCATATACGTCTGGAGTTATCCATTCCAAGTTTTGAACAAGCTCAAAACTTTTTGCCAAATAGAACAGACCCCTCCTCCTCTCACCACCACCAAAAAAGAAAAAAGAAAAAAAAAAGAAATGTGTAGTTGATCCATTAAAGTCTCTAATGAGTTGTGTTTGTATTGGTGTGGGTGGGTGTTAGCTTGGGTGTATACCTCCTCCTCTCTGTTGTAGGTATTTCTCCAAGTTGTCACAGTCCAGCTTGGTTCTACAGAAGATGAGGGCCTTGTCCATCTTGTGTTCTTCCAAAGCCTGGATCACATACTCTCCTTTCAAGATTTTCACTGCTTCTGACATGGTCTCTACAATGAAAATTAAAGATAGAAAATATATCATTAAAGTTGTTTGATATGACTGGATTTGAATGAATTCATCATTAATGGGATAACATGTGTTGATGAACTGATGCTGCACATCTCACTCTGGAAGATTTCATTCATATAAGGTTGACAAATTTGAACTGGTAAAATTACATTTCAGTGCAACCTGTGTTGTCCAATAATTGGGTCTGATCATAACTCTAAACAACAGTGCTACCCACATGATACCATGACAACAAAAGAGGAACTTGTTATCCTCACTGTACAGGAAATAAAAACTAATAAGATATTCCTATATTAAATTTCCAATAAAATCCTTTATTTCTCTTATTCATTGCAATATATAATGTAAAGCCCTTAAAGTTGACATAAAAAAATATATGGATAAGGAATATTATGAAAAGTATATGTTTCTTTAGTATATTCGCAGAGATCAACAAAATTTAGTAAGAAGTCATTATTTGACCTCAGATGCAGAAGAATATTCTAACATTATCATGCTTCAAGTCTCCATCTTGTTTGAAGGGGCCGAACAACCAGTAAATAGTGTTCAGCAGGCAATATATGTCATTACACCAAGACAGCTTGACGAGACACTGATTCACGTGACTGTTTGATCACAGGAAGTTACAAACCGAGTACACTTTCCATTCTCTAATTTCGCCTGAACTCATTAGGAAAGCTCGAATCCTTTGGTCATGAATCTGACAAAAATCATTACCAATAATGGACTCTGGTTAAGAGACAGTTTGGAACTCTGTTAATCACAGACGTAAAGGCAGCATGAATTACTGCTACTGACAAACTTATCCAGAGTATTCATATGTACGTTGTAATGCTCACTTTCTACTGCCCCTGAAAGTCAGTTTTACATCTTGATCACTCTCACTCTCAATTTGGCACACGAAGCTAGCTTCCTCTGTTAAAAACTAATTAATGTTTTCAGCTAGCATACAAAATAAATTATCTAAGTCTGCAAGAAAATTAGCACCATTATACAAAAGTCCTCATCTCAATGGCATTGTACGTGCTTTCAAATCTTACTCTCTGAAAAATTTTATTCCACAGCACAGACAGGATTATCGGGCTGTCATTACTATTGTGATAGTAATTGATTACTCACTGACCTTAACACATCAGTTGTGATCACTTTCAAAAGGTAAATACAAGTACTGAATAACTTCACCGAGAATACATAATCACACAAAAAACCCAATTATCTGTACATACTTTGATACTGAAGGCTGAATAGACTGAGCATTGTTAGTCTACACCCTGATACATGTACTGTGTGATCACTGGGAAATAGTTTAATTAGTTTAAGCTAATTTTTCACCTCTTAGGACTCAAAATTAATTCACAATAGCCATTAATTCGCTTTAACTGATTTCATTATATTCATAAAAGTTTGCAAGGATTTTGCCAGGGACAATCACATCAAAAAATTTCATTTAATTCGAGATTTTGGTACATTGGTGTTTTTCCTAAACAAGTTACAAAGTATTGGCCTTAACTGCCCTTACCAATGCATAGCTAATATATACATCCGGTTTGTTTAATATATCTAATGTTTGATTTAAAAAAAATAAAACTTGACTTTAAGAGTAAATGTTTCATTAGATAAAGTTAATTCTGAATCTTTAACAAAGGGTGATGAATTCTTTCATTCAGTAAAGAGGCTCCTAATTCTATTAGGCAACCACTGATATATGTCTTAGATTGCAGTTACTTATTACTTTATTTTCAGAGATGGCAGTATTCCTTTAAAATTATGGTCAATCATTCCTCGAATCCTACAGAATTCAAGAACACCACAATTCATGTACATCTTTATCCATACGATAATCATAAATATTTCAAAAAGTTAATCATGAGAATTATTGCAAGAAGGGCATAAACAATAGGAAAAGTTCAGAGTGAGAGAAATTATTTGTTTCATGTCCTCTTAAACTATAGAGCTTGAGTTGTGTGGGCTGTCTTGGTCAAAGACATAGTGCAACAAACACTGACCTCATACAATTAACAAGTAAGATTAATGGGTTTAAACACACTGGTATACAGTAAAACACTCTTATAACAAAATGACAAGGACATGCCATTTTGCTTCGTTTTGAGAAATTCGTTGTATCCATCAAGTTTACAACATGTATTAAAGTTATGGGTAATGAAAACCCCTTCACTGTGAGCATCAATTCATTATAAGCGAGTTCACTATAACCGTATTTTACTGTAATATAATCTCTTTCCCTCTGATTATACATAAAGATGTGACAACACTTGAGATTAAAAAAGTAGATTCCATGACACCTTAATGTTACATGTAAAATGCAAACTGATCCAAACTAAAAGATTGGGCACAGGTACAGATACATATAGATATAGATATAGATATATATACAGATACAGGTAATCAAGAGCCCATGGAGTCAATTTTAGCAAAGATGTAATGATATTCCTTATATGTATTGGTAGCTTTGAAGTGTAGTGTAATGTGAGCTTGCTTTAAGCATAAAGAATGGCCATGTATGCAATAAATAAAACAATTTGTTTTAATAAAAGGGGAATAATTTCACGGAAAAAATAATTAAATCACAACTTCCTGCAAATATGCATGTCTTCACAATAATTATCAAATCAGATATGTCTATACAAACTTCATGAAATTTTGTTCATCGAGTCAGTTTAAGAGGAGTTGCAATGAGAAAATACAAGCTTGATGACAGGACAAACCTGTAAGTTAAAATAAAAGATACCCTGAGTATGTAAATATCTGAATATATTTCCCTGATTCAGTTGATTATCATGATATATTTACTATGTGGCAAGTGCACTTAATTAAAAATACGATTTTCAAACTGTCATGAAATTTTCATCAAAAGATAAGTTGCAAGAAAATTCTCTGTTTTAAAGATAATTAAATAATGTGTTTGCCAGTTTCGTGAGGAAAAAAATTCAGTCAGTTTTGTAAGTATGATGTTGCACAATCCATTGAAGATCAGTGGCTAGATCTAGCTAGTCTTTGCAATTGACACATCTCCGCTAGGCGCAAATAGGTGCAACCAACTGTCGGTACAAGGTGTGTACGTCAGTCTAAATGACTTTGTTCATGAACATCATCGGTGTAACACCAGCAAGTTACACGGATGAAACAAGACAAAGGGCAGAAGAACAGGTAATGTCAATGGTGTTCTGCATCATTACATTAATTTGATTCTGGTAATTACATGGACATTACAAAAGCCTTTATTATACACTAATTGGCTGTTATATATGTCTAGTTGTTTGACATGAATAAGACAATATCATGTTCAGTTACTGGCTTGGTAATTGACAGCGCATTATCCCTTTATCTCTTTGAAATCTTTTTTCCTTACCATTCACAATTCAAAGACCTCGCTTACTACACTGATGCTTATAGCCTACATTCGAACATGTATCTTTTAAATCTAATGTTTTTCCTTCATTAAATTAAAACAAAGCAAATGTAGCTGATAATTATGAAATATGACCTACATGTTGATTAATATTTTATGTGGATTAGGAAGGGGATTAAAGCACATCACTTTGACAAATTTTTTTAGCACTTAGCTTTGCTATACTTCAAGCATTTATAGCGGCATCCTTTGATTTGTCAGATATACAGCACATGCTGTATAGAAAACTGAGACATATTTCCAATTTTTATAATGTTTTCATAACCATTTTAAAAAATCTTAACGAACACTGATAGTACAGTGATGTGAATAAAATGTGCTCATATAACTACAGTAAAACATGGATATAGCGAACATGCTTATAATGAATTGACACTTAAAGCAAAGGGATTTTCATTCCCAGTGACTTTATCACATGTTGTAAACTTGACAGATGTAACAAACTGTGCTTATATCAAAGTAAAATCACCCATCCCTGGCACTTCATCATAAGCGTGTTTTGCTGTATCTGGTTGATCTTGAGTCATAGAAGGGATGTTACTACTAAATATAGATATAGTTCCCAAACAGTTAAGGGGCAAATTTATCAAGCAGTTTCTGAAACGAAAATTGATTTAGTTTTTTAAATTTAAATTTTAAATGAGTCTTTAATAAAAGTATCAAATGAAAAATACTTAAAATTTGCCAAACGACTGGCAGAAAAAGTTGGATTGTTGGTGTCTGCATTATTTTTACGACAGGTTGTTCTCTGCACCTTAAACCTACAGTACTGTTAATTTCATCCTCAATATTGTTTTAATTTTTCAACAATTCATATCAAAAGTTATTTAACATAATTTTTGAATTCAATTTTCAATGTATCATATCATATCCAATCCATAGACAATCAACAGCAATTCAAAAGCTCGGGGGGGGGGGGGGGATAAAACCTAATCAGAAGTGGTCATGATATCCAGCAAAGGCCCAGGTCTGGGGTCGCAACCAGAGGTCAAGACCACTTAATTGTTCTTAACCTATTTAGAATTAAATGAAAATCAGCCAACTCAACAGCCAGACAAATGTACATGTTTATTTCATATAATCAATACATTAGTCCTATACTTAGTCAATATTAAGTGAACACTTAATTAATTAGAACTTTGGTTCAGTGTGTATCTCCTCTCACGCTTAGAGTCTTGTAATGACAATTTAAAATCTTGTTACAAGTATTCCAATGAAAATATCCAATTTGTACTTACTGTTTAATGTAAATAAGATATACCAGTATTTTGCACAAAATCTGAAGTGTGCTGCCATTAATATGAAGCATGTGTTGAAAAACAGTAATATCTTGTTTTGAGGTTTTATTACAGGTTTATATATATAATGATTTCAACCAGGATCGTTTCATTTAATCTGTGCTATTGTTGAATTGTAGAAAATTTCATATCATATCCTTTTATAATTTTTCAAATTATTCTATAAATTTATCAGGGTGAACACTTGGAAGTTGTGTTAAGTGTAGTTCTATTCTAACTGTCAGGAGCCAAACAGAGGATATATCATACACCTGTATGTGGAGAAAATGTGTTTGTATTTCAGCATCTGCACAGAAATTATAGACACAATTAAATAAATAAGAAGTTTTATGTATTCTAAAAATACACTGAACAAAAAATCTGATAACCTGTCTCTCAAACATGAGGGATTAATTCTTTAAAATAGCAGCATTGCCATCATTTGTCATATTGAACAAATAAACGAATCCTTCTGCAGTGATGCCACTGCAGAAATGTATTTCAGCTAACAACTGCAATGTGTATAATGTCTCAAATTAGCAGTCCGATTCTTCGGATCATTTTTCTTCTTGATGATATACAATTGACGTAATGCTAACAATTTATCAAAAGCAAATAATATAGACGGAGACCACCAAAACTAAAACACAAAAACACATTAACCCAGTATCTCAAGCCTTAAATCCCACACGTCTCCAGCTAACAGAAAACAAGGCAATTTATTGAGCCTTATTGCGGTACCTTCTTTTTCAGTGACACTGCCAATCTGTAAAAGGTCTGAAGAAATCCATGCAGCTTTTACGTTTTCCCTCTTAAAAATTAACGATCTAATTTTAAAACAATTTAATGCTCCATTCTATTGCACATCCCAATTTTATTCGTAAAATTGATTTCCCTGCTGTATTTCTTGATCCTCTCACACTTTTATTTATATGTCTCCCCAGTAAGTTAAACCTATTACAGAGAATTTAAAGTGAAGCAATGACGAACAAGGAAGACCTTTACTCTCAGACATATCGTTCACTTTTTTTTTAATTAAGAAGACGAGCCCAAATCATTTAATGGTGTTTTTTTCTTCTTCATTCCATTTGGGATTTTTTTTTTAACCCTGCCAGCTCTTTTTCATTTAAAGATAATCGAAATAAATAGCACTTTTTTGTCCACTATAGCAAGCTGATCTACTTTACAGTAATATTACTCTCAATCAATAACTTTCATATTGTCGACTTTAAACTCTATCAATGCAAAATGGAATTAGGTATTTTTTTTTAAATTTCAACATTGATTTTTTGCATCAGGAATTCATATTAAAGAAGCGTCAAGATCCAGTCTTAATTAATTATTATTTTAAAATGAGTGTGATAATACTGAGTAATAACTGGTATAATATTAAAGCACATTCTTACTGCTTACCTTACCAACATAGTATTCTCAGATGTTGCCAGAGAAGCTCGTTTAAATATTGTCAATAATAAGTTTTTCATTTTAAAATCTGCACAAATTACATTCTGCGGAATTAAAATCTAATCAAAATTACAACTTCCATCCCCTTATTGGTTTTCGATATGTTGCGTGGATCAAAAACCGGGGAGTGGGTGGACGTTCTAACAACCCAAATGCAATAAGATCGAAACCAATGGGCAAATAACTCTAAAATAACGTTGACAGTAAGGACATAAATAATTTAGCCTAACTATGTCACCTATTTATTGAAGTAAATAAGAGTTAAAGAATCCTAGAAGTTTTTAGCAAACAGTTTTCTAGGTTAGTACATGTATAAATAACAACTGATCAGAAATGATGACTTTCCTCATAAGTTTTGATGAAGCAGGAAGAAAATACAAAGAGACTTATAGAAGCCTTTGTGTGCTCCTCATTTACTACCTAGCTGTCTTCCTGAGACAGTTTGCGATAATTTACAGAAAAGCGACACAGAAAAAGTCTTCCGTAAACAGCATCCCATGATGTCCAATTATATTGAATTGTTCATGTTTACATTTGCAAACATATTTCCTTAAATGAATCTATACAGAAGAACAAAATAATTGACCTTTCTGTGTAAACATTTTAACAGGTTAATAGGTCATAATTTGATGTCAATGTAGCTTATGTAAAATAATAGTATGGTAGTTTCTATTAAACAAATATAATCCATGCAAAGTGAACATCAAAATTACAAAAAAGATATCAATTAACAATGTGCAGCAAAGTTAAGGTGTCCTGGAGATAAAATACGGCGGAAAAACGTTATTTCTTTAATCAACGAAAAATACTTTGACCTGGCCCCGGGACCATAAAACTTAGACGAGCTCACTTTTGATCTCAGTCTCACTTTTCCACTGTATGTTTCTTTTGTAAAAGTGAGACTTAGATCAAAAGTAAGCTCGTCTAAGTTTTATGGCCCCGGGGCCTGGAGTATTTCTTTAAATCTTAATAAACATATATTGACAACATTGTTAAAAATTATTTTTGATGCATTTTTGTAACATCATATGTACTTCGTTGTCATGTGACGTTCGTATCCTAACATTGCAAATTATCTAATTAAATCCCATCAGCGCAGGTGATTAATGACATTAAATCATGAATATTCTTTAAAAAATTTCTTTGTTATGTCATATACTTTGAAGATCTTGCTTGGGCTTGAAATAGATATTTCATTAATTAAAGATTTTGTAAAAACACTTAATAATTCGCAGATCCCGCACAGTGTTATTGCGAGAACATCTTATCTTTTAAGATTTCTAAAAAGTGCTTATGACCTTTTAGATTTATAATTTATTGAAAACTTTTCTGATGTATATTGCATGTACATGGCAGATGTTAGGGAGTAAAAAACTAAGAATATCTTGAAAACCAAGAATATCTTGAAGTATCTCAGAGTATAACACACATAACCTGTAGTATTTTAGGTGGAACAGATGTGAAAATTGGTGAAAATTGCATGGTGCAATGAAAAATGGTACAGGCATGTACTTTAAGTTGAATGCCCTTGAACAACATGGACTAATACAGCAACTTGATTAAATATCAACGAAGATTGGTTTTAATACTACAGATGTGCAGAAAAAGGATTGCGCGTCTTAGTTTAAAATTAAAACAATTTCTTCCCTTATCATTAAAATTGATTTTCTAAACAACCGCAATAAAAATGTTTATCTTCTTTACTTCATTTTTTTCAATTTCTATTTGTTTTTATTAATATATTTTCACGTCAAATAAAGACAATTCTATCCATATACCTGCAGGCAGGTTCAGTGTTATATAGATCGGTTTTAAAGATGTAGGTAGGCAATCTTGTGCTCCTGTGTCACTATTAAGCCACACTGATGCAGTGTACTGTGAAGTTGTTGCTCCATGCTACACAGTATGTTTTCATTTTCAATGCCTCACAAAAAGGCAACAGTCTGCAGTGATTTTACTCATGAGCAATTTTGTAGTCGTTAAAATATAAATCCAAGCTATTCTTATAAGCATTCAAATTGCATAGTGTCTTGATAAATATTTTTTTGAAATAAGCAAATAACGACACTAGGGAAACAATTAATTTCTTGAAGGAGAATTCATCATGAAATTAAAAAGGTACGTACTGTCTCAAAATAATTGTGTTAGCAGGTGTGGGAATCCACGCCTGTTCCATATTTAATAAAATTAGCTAATTAAGAGCTGTAATGGTTTTTTGGATGTCATTCTTTTTAAAGTTTAAAACACCTCCTCTATTGAACACTATGCATTTTTTATCATACACATAACACAGTTGAACAAAGTTTCAGTTAATTTTAACATCCTATATTTTTGGAAAGCTAGAGAAAAGAATAATCAGTTTTATGAACATTTTATGGATGCCAACAAGGTTTCGTGTTGTGTAAATTACTTAGCAACAATGCAAGCAGCTGATAAACTTTCAGTTATAACTTTAACAGGACAGATGTACATGGAATCCCACAAGCCAAAACTGTTGTCTCAAGGAAATCATGATTTAAAGAGGCAATGAAAGTGCTGTAAAATTGAACCCACCATTGGAAGCCTGCCTTTGATGTATCTAATTTCAGAACATATAGTAATAGTAAAAGCAGACTGCAAAAGCAAACTGTAATGCATTTTGACAGTTTATGGTTTGAAACCAATTTTATTTACCTCATTTCACCTCAACCTTTCGTGTTGCATGCCTGTCTTAATTGAAATCAATAAAATCTCTTCAACTCTAGTACTAAAATATCTCTACAAATTTCAAGTTTGAATAAGATTACTTAAGTTAACCATTTCAAAGCAATCTGCCACTAATTTAAGGCTTTCCTTCATCACCATGCAGGGTCCTACCCCCCCCCCCCCAAAAAAAAAAAAAGAGAATCAATGTACAGTCGTTTTACCGGTAACGAATATATGCCAGTATCGAATAATTTTTAGAAAAATTATTTGTGAAAAACGAAGTTAAGGTTTAAAAAAATCCATGCTAGGTAATTATAATTCAGAAATTAATATTCTATCAGTGTGTGGAGTTGTTTGACATTTGCACGATTATTTACTGTATTATTTACAAATTAAAAAGGTGACCCAGATATGAACTGCCGGAAGTGCAAGGCAGAAAAACGAAAGTGTGAAAACAATTAAACCTAACTATGAAAATAAGTTTGTTCTTGAACCCTTTTTAGTGGATAATTAGTAATTATAATCCATTTAATGAGATTATGCATCATATCAAATAATAATTGAGCTATGAATGAAGTTACGACTTCAGATAGAACCATGTGTAGTTTTCCTAGTATCGGTTCAATGCGACAGAAGTATTATTTGGCTGGATATATTGATAAATATATGGGCAAAACGAAGGCAAATGGCAACTACTTATCATTAATTACTATTATAAAGTGTTTTCATCATGAAAATTCAATTTCATAAAGTAACGCAAAATGAAAACTGTTCAAGTACAGTTTTAATTTGACGGGAAAACTGTACGATAAAAATAACGATCATATTATTTGTTTAAATAACATATTTCCACAATTATTTTTCCTTCTTCATTTATAAGTCTATTGACATGTACCTCTAGTGCATTTTTAAAATTAATCCGCCCCAAAATATTCGGTCAGAAGTGATAGAGGGCGCCTGATTCGATACTGGAAAACATATTCGAAACTATGAAAATGGAGGGGGTGTTGAAATAACTATCTCTGTAATTCGTTCTTTATATTTTCGTACATTTGATATTACAGTTTAGAAGGACAAAGAAATGTGATTTAAACAAAAAATAAAAACATTTGGAATTCCTATAATAATAGTCGCATGCACGACGAAACTGCATACTGATTCGTTACCGGTAAAATGACTGTACTAATGAATGTAAAATGTGTTACATTTAAAGTTTAAAATCTAAGATTTCTAAACTTGTTTGTTATAGATAAGTTTAGAAATCTTCGATTTTAAACTTTTAATGTAACAAATGAACATAATTAAGGTATGAAAATTAAAACACTGTGTTTCATAAATACCAGTATTAAAATAGAACTGGCATACAATAAATTTACTCCACATTTTAAAAACTCAGACCTGCTACCAAAAAAAAATTTCCTTTTCAAAAAAAAAAAAAAAATAAACAGAAATCAAGGACTTTTTAAATACTCAGACCTGCTACCAAAAAAATATTCCTTTTCAAAAAAATTATGAATAAATAAACAGAAATCGAGGACTGAAATAAAGAAACAAAATGCTTGCTCAATTAAACATGGCTTATTAACACTTTCTCACAAGCAGAGTCAGATTTGATATCCCATAACTATTTCCTTTATTCCCCTTTTTAAGGATTCTGAGTACCTGCCATGCTAATCACCGCATTATATAGCATAGTAAATGAGTGGGCTGTTATATAACAATATTTATGGAGTAAATATCAACACCTACCACCCACTAACACCATAATATCAGTGCCAAAAAGAGGTGGCAACTTTTCCCAATGTCTGGAGTCAACAACATTCATGGGTATTTCTGTTCAATACTATACACAAATCGGTTTTCCTTGCAGCTGCCTGGTACCTGTCAATCAAATTATGGTGAATACTCCCCGACATAATCACTGACAGCTAGATCAATTATATAAATCCCATCTTCCAATGCAGAAACTCACTTCGCTGGATCCGTTACTTTTGTGCTGTGGTCATGTACTCTGTGTCTTAAGTGAGCTTCACTGACTTACATCCTCATTGGTGAAGATAACAAGAAAGATCACAATGGTGGAAAAAAACCCAATTTCATCTATAAGATTAAACCTTTAATGATGTTTCAGGACCACTGGTTTCTTACACTGAAAATTAAGTAAGCTTTTGCCACCCAGTGAGACAAATGTGACAATATTCCGTGGAGTTTAATTGTAATTTTTATGAGCTTCGCTGAATCTTAACTTTTTGTGAGACATGACTCAGGTTCATATTTTATTGAATCTACTCACTTTTGACATAAGAAACAACTAACATTCCTTGTTTTATGCCTGAGAAGACTGACGTAGGAGAGAATTAAAACTGCTTCACAACTGATGGAAACATTTAAGACAAGAATGCTACATTTTATTTATTTCTGTTAAAAATATTTTTCATGTGTAACATTGGAAGAAAAAATTTGCCATTTATTCCAAAATAGTTGCAGACACTGCCTGCAGTTAAAGGAGGATCTAATCTATGGCATCACAATTCAGAGAGCTATAAAAGGGATTAATTCAGCCTGTTTAATTGAACTATTGCCATTAGATATCCGGTGCTGAATGCAGTAAAAAAGGAGAAAACATCACAATAAAAAAATCTGAAATACTAGGGCTGGAACATTATACAGGTGAGGAATAATGTGAAATCTCATGTAAATTTTTCACCATCCTTAAATCAATTTTCCTTTTTCAATGAATGTGCAAGTTAACTTTTTTCTCTCTCATTTTCTATTGGATCAATTAGAAGCTTGCGTCTGCTTACTGAGGCAATGTATATTTCAGCTTCAATAAAGCAAGTTTCATTTTTTTCTTTATCAGGTCAGCCAGAAAATTAAAGACGGCGGATATTCTTTGCTGATTAGAACTGCCACAGTTTAAAGAAAAAAAAAAGAAATAATTATGAAATCAATAACTGTAACACTTTATCGGCATTCTGTTAACAGCTTGTATCAAAAAATTCCTGCAACAGAAATTTTTTCATGACAAGCTTATTTGATGCGGAAATTGTGGATTTAGGAGACTAGACGAAGAAAGAATAGAAAATGACCAACTCCTCCAAAATGCCAAACACATCCTCATCCTCTGCTGATGTTCAGCTGAAAACATCTCAACAGAATTATGAACCCCAAATTTCAAGTGCAGAGTCAGAACTCATATTTCTGGAAATTTTATTTCAAGTGTACCTTCCACCTGTTCTTATTGTCCTTGGAACTGTGGGAAATTGTCTGACAATCTTTGTCATGAGAAGAAAAAACCTCTGCCAGTGTTCTATAAGTTTCTACATCACTGCTTTTGCCTGTTGCTCATTGGTGATGCTTTACCTTTTTCTGGGGACAGAGTGGATTTCAAAGATTTTTAACCAAAAATCTGTAGATGAGAAGGCAGATTGGCTTTGTCCAGTGTGGCAATTCATCAGTAGAGTCATTTCCTATTCTGGGATCTGGTTTGTGGTTGCTATGATGATTGACCGTTACATTGTAATATGGCATCCAAAACAGTTCTCCACTTTGTGTACTCTCTTCATGGCCAAGTTTGTGGCCATCATAATATTTGTTGGTTTAGTGGTCATCAGCATTCACGCCATGTGGACTTTTGAACTTATGGATAATGGCTGTTACACCTACCATCCAGAAAATGATGTTCATTCCGTGATTTGGACTTGGGTAGCAGCAAGTTTCTACTCCTATATTCCATTAGCCCTGATTTTCATTTTTAATGTGTTGATTTTTACTGGGATATGCTTGAAGAGACCTTTTAAATCCCACCAAACACAGGACCACCATTCTCTGCTCTTTACCTACACAACACTTGCCACGTCCATGTTTTATTTCCTGCTTGTAATGCCTGCCACCATCATCAACATTGTAGAACATACCTATCCTCCATCTTGGCAACAAGACAAAGAACTGGTGACACAACTTGCAAAAGCTAACTTGACAGCTCACTACATGGCATGGCTAAACATGACCATCATCTTTTTCATGTGTTTCTTCTTTTCCCGGACCTTTCGTGTGGAACTATGGGATATGCTGTGCTCTCTGTGTTGCAGACACCGCCGGAGAATCTATGAACTACAAACTGGGTCTCAAAGTACACACCTTGAAACTGACTCTTGTAACGAGACCACACCACTTTGAGGCATTCAAGCTGTAAGTAAGCTTTCCAGAGCCCCTGTGTTCTAACAGGACAGATTTGACATTGAATATTTTTTGTGCTTGAAACTTTTTTGCTATATAAATGCTCATTACTTATTCCATTCAATGTTGACTGATACATATTGTCTATAAATAAACAATATTTTTGAAACAATATCCGTTTTTTGTTTTTCTATGCAGGAGAGTAAAGTACACCCCTCCAGATATCCACCAATACTTCTAACGATTTTCATTTTCATGAGTAAACCAAAGCCCAAGTTTTCCTTTGATTCTGTCAATAACGTCAGAGACTGAGCAAGTTGCATTTATTTATGTGATAGAATTATAAGACAGTACAAAGTTTATTTCAAAATATTGAAAAGCAAATTATTTCAAAATATTGAAAAGCAAATTATTTCAAAATATTTCAATTAATACAAAATCAATTTATAGCTACAATCAAAATTTAGTTCCTCAACAAAAATGGTCATTAATGTTTTTTTGCTATGATCAAAAGATGTATGAAGAATATCATTCAAACTACTTGATGAAGAAGAACCAAAAGCTTTAATTGCATGGAGCTTCATAATTTCTTGACTCATTTGTCAGGTGAAACCTTTAAATCAGAACTCATGGAATATGCATAGATTCAGCCACAGACTTAATGTTTATTGGCAATTGTCACAACTACACGCTAAACCATCATTATTGACAATACCTCTCACTGTGGTTAACATAGCGGGCTCAACTGCTAGAAAAATCGAGAAATCTACTAACAGTTATTTGATTTAATTATATAAGCATTGATCTGCAAGGCCAATGTTAAATATCTGTATAGGGCATAATCTAAGTTCTGGGTTCATTGGCCTGCATGACCTTAAAGGGACAAGGCTATGATTTTGGTTAGATTTTAATCTTTTTGTTTTTAATGTTTACAATCCTTTAGTAATGCATTTCTAATGATCAAGTTCAACCAAAATTTAAGTGTCAGTCTAGAGTTAAAACAAGATACAAAGCCAACAGTTCTTTGTTATGTAAACAGGCTCTTGTAA
Organism: Magallana gigas; assembly: GCF_963853765.1. Classification (NCBI taxonomy): domain Eukaryota; kingdom Metazoa; phylum Mollusca; class Bivalvia; order Ostreida; family Ostreidae; genus Magallana; species Magallana gigas. The sequence goes on along the minus strand of NC_088855.1, from coordinate 36,079,208 downwards.
TGTTTTTGTTTTAATTGTTAACATTGGTTCAAAACACCAGGAAAAGTTCTTTTTCAAGCTATATTTTTTAATCTGCTAATTTGTTATAAACATAAAATAAACAGTTCCTAGCGTTAATCAAATTCATTTTTAGTCTTAACCTAGAATTTGCAAAATGTTAACAACAAGAGGCCCAGGGGCCACATCGCTCACCTGAGCAACAATTGCCTTAATTCTGATCAAATTAGCATTACAGTATCAAAATATCTTGACAACTGAGTACAGTAGATCTTGCTAAAAAAAAATTGAAAATCTGCCAATTTTTATCCACCTCTTATTTTTTGGTAAATACCAAGCCCCTTTTGTTGTTGTACCTCTAATATTTTTCTCTATTCCTATATACCCCCCCCCCCCCCATTTCGTGGCCCCACTATTCTCTAGGGAATCATTGTTTCATCAAACTTAAATCTACCTTTAATCTCATAACCTGTGCTTTCACACTAAGTACTGAGTTTTGGACCAAAAACTTTCCCAGAATATTTTTAAAGATTTTCTCTATATATTCCTATGTAAAAATTCAAACCGCCATCACGGTCCCGCCCTACCACTAGTGATTTTGTAAACTTGAATTTACACTACCCGAGGATGCCTCTACACAAGTTTAAGCTTTTCTGGCCAAATAGTCTTTAAAAAGAAGATTTTGAAAGAATTTCTCTATATATTACTAAGTAAAATTTCATCCCCCATTGTGGCCTCACCCTACCCCTGGACTATTATTTAAACAAACTTGAATCTATATGATCTGGGGATGCCTCCACTCAAATTTGGGCTTTCCTGGCCTAATACTTTTGAGAAGAAGACTTTTAAAGATTTTCTCTATATATAAAAAGGTATCCCCCATTGTGGCCCCGCCCTACCCCCAGGGACCATGATTTGAACAAACTTGAATCTACATTATCTGAGGATGGTTACATGCCAATTTGAGATTTCTTGGCCAAATAGTTATTAAAAGAATTTTTTTTAAAGATTTTCTCTATATACTCTTGTGTAAAAATTGATCCCCCAATTGTGGCCCCACCCTACCCCCGGGGACTATGATTTAAAGAAACGTGACTCTACACTACCTGAGGATGCTTCCAATTTAATTTGAGATTATCTGGCCTAATAGATTTTGAGAATAAGATTTTTAAAGATTTTCTCTATATATATTCCTATGTAAAACCTGATCCCCCAATTGTGGCCCCACCCTACCCCCGGGGATCATGATTTGAACAGACTTAAATCTACACTACCTGAGGATGCTTCCATTTTAATTTGAGCTTATCTGGCCAAATAGTTTTTGAGAAGAGGATTTTTAAAGATTTTCTCTATATATTCCTATTTAAAACATGATCCCCCTATTGTGGCCCCACCCTACCCCAGGGGACCATGATTTAAACAAACTTGAATCTACACTACCTGCGGATGCTTCCACTCAAAGTTGAGCTTTCCTGGCCTAGTAGTTTTTGAGAAGAAGATTTTTAAATATTTTTTTCTCTATATATTCCTATGTAAAACTTGATCCCCCAATTGTGGCCCCATCCTACCCCCCGGGGACCATGATTTGAACAAACTTAAATCTACATTTCCTGAGCATGCTTCCAATTTAATTTGAGCTTTTCTGGCCTAATAGTTTTTGAGAAGAAGATTCTTAAAGATTTTCTCTATATATTCCTATGTAAAACTTGATCCCCCAATTGTGGCCCCACCCTACCCCCGGGGACCATGATTTGAACAATTTTGAATCTACACTACCTGAGGATGCTTCCATTTAAATTTGACCTTTTTTGGCCCAATAGTTTTTGAGAAGAAGATTTTTAAAGATTTTCTCCATATATTCCTATATACAACTTGATCCCCCAATTGTGGCCCCACCCTACCCCCAGGAACCATGATTTGAACAAACTTGAATCTACACTACCTGAGGATGCTTCCATTTTAATTTGAGCTTTTCTGGCCTGATAGTTTTTGAGAAGAAGATTTTAAAAGATTTTCTCTATATATTCCTATGTAAAACTTGATCCCCCTCTTGTGGCCCATCCCTACCCCCGGGGACCATGATTTGAACAAACGTGAATCTACACTACCTGAGGATGCCTCCACACAAGTTTAAGCTTTTCCGGCTGAATAGTTTTTGAGAAGAAGATTTTTGAAAAATACCAACAAATTTTTAATAATTCTCAATTATCTCCCCTTTAAAAAGGGCGTGGCACTTCATTTGAACAAACTTGAATCCCCTTCACCTAGTGGTGCTTTGTGCCAAATTTGGTTGAAATCTGTCCAGTGGTTCTTGAGAAGAAGATGAAAATGTGAAAAGTTAACAACGACAACGACGACAACGACAGACAACGGACAAATTGTGATCAGAAAAGCTCACTTGAGCCCCTGGCTCAGGTGAGCTAAAAACATGACATGAACTTTGTTTATATATTAAAGAACTGTGAGCTCTGTATCTCACTTATAACCCAACAACTGACTCACAAATTTCAGTTGACTATTAAAAATGCCTTCAAGGCTGAAAAATTTTACAGGGTGGTAAACTTCAGGTGGGGCAGGGCTTATTTTTTAGAGGTACGTGTGAAAGCCTCGGGGGCTTGCACTCTACCTGCGGTCATGATTACTGCTATATTCACAGGAAGCAAATTAATACACAGGAAATAAATAATTACTAATCAGAATTGGTATTGGTTGGAATATCTTATTAGTCTATACATGTATGTCCCTATGAAGTGCACTTTTATATAGAATTTATCCAATCTAACAGTTTGACTGTACATTCTCAATTGAAGTCTGTAGTCCAAATTTTCTCTTAACTCACATGCATAAAGCACAAGTGAATAATTAAAGTAAATTAATTCTGCTTTAAAAATATAGAGTAGTACACTGTGTTTAGCACTTAACAATAAAGTATGTTAAGAAAACCATGCGAACAATAAAATTCGGAATGCAAAGACCGTCTTGTTACTATGACAATGGAGTTGTTTCAGAACTCATGCGCCATGTCCCAATGGCCTATTTTACCAGTAAATAAAGCTTTAAAAGCTCATAAGTTTGTTTTAAAAAGAAAATTTGATACATTTTGGAGCTGCTCATCTTTGTGGAAATTATGTCATCCAAATTCAAATATAAATTGTCAAATTTCAAGGTTACTAAATGATTAATTTTCATTATCAATTTCGATAGTATTAAAAATCAAATTCTTATTTTCCCCTTTAAAAACTTGATGGAAGACAACAAAGATAATGTTGTTATTTGCTAGTAAACAGAATTCCACAGACCTAGTCAGATCACGCTCAGACGATCATGTCAATCAAACTGGGCGCTATTATTGTTTCAAACTTGATTGACATGCAGAATCATTTTAATGTGGTATGGGACATCTGTCGATATTAATGTGAAATAAAGTACTATATAATTGAAAAACTTTCACCGGTTTAGAATTTTCAAATTTTATAATATTTAACCAAAAAATAGCTTTTAAAAATATTTGAACTGGTAAAAATTGTAAAACCCCCAGCGGGATTCGAACTCTTGACTTACAGGTTCGTAGTAAACCCTCTAACCCACTGCGCTACGGAGTTAGGTGACCATTTTTGGAAGGAAACTACTTATATAATTACACTTTATTTTATTATTTATTTCGATAAACAATACATCACAACATGGAAGTGTCCCATACCACCTTAAAGTTTGTACAGGTAAAAAAGAAAGCCTTTGTATAATAAAAATGTCTCAATAAACTGGCAAAAACTCACATAATCAGTAAATTTTTATAAAGCCCCTTTCACAATTGGCGCACGAGCAGAAGCGACCAAATATTCATGCGACCGAAAAAATTAGATATGAATCGTTAATTGTTGCCGAAATAATCGCATATGAAAAAAGTATTCGTATGAATTTCGCATGATCTAAGCGAGCGTTGTGCGATGTAAACGCATTGAATCTTGTGTCTGTATGCGACTGTTGTACAATAAAAGCAACTGTTGAAAGATAATAAGATAGGAACGCGCGAGATACTAGGTGATCGGACGATTGAATGTGCGCCATTGTGATTGGACGGCGATTATGCGTTCAATGGGACGAATGATCGTGCGAGTCAGAGGGGGTATTACATACACTGCCCATATTCAGTAGACATAGTTGAAAGCGAGAAAAATTCAGATTTATCATTAGGCCTTATACCTTAATATGATTATTCTATTATATCTGATTGGTTTCAAAAGCCATGTGACAGGGCGATGTCATGAGAATGAAAAAGCCGATATGAGCATTCGATGTAGACAAATATGATCAAATCAAAAATATTTAATTATTATGATTCTCTTTATATCTCAGAACCAACTTAACTATGATTTATAAAAGAAAAGTGAGACAGTTACAGTGGTAGCAACATTATTGTTGACAAACAACACGCACGATTCTGATACACAAACGATCACGCACAATACACAAACGATCACACACTATACACGGACTATCACTTACTTACTGAATTTTCATGATACACAAACAAAAACGATAAAACACGCAACTGAACGATTCTACACCATTAAACACGCAAAATCAAAAATAATTTTTAGGATTATATATAGAATTAAGGAAACGTATTGCTTTAATTTGCATTGCTTTATGTATGTGTTTTATTGAAAAGGGGCATGTACTTTAGACATGCACTGTTTTATATTTAACGAGTAAACAATTTTACACATTCATACACAAATATATAGGATTCACACACAAATTAATTTTTTTGTTTCCATAACGAATATTAACTTCAATCATAAGTTAAAAAAAAATAAGTGTAAAAGAAATGAAGATAATGCATAAACTACTCAAAATTATTTACATACGAGTTGACTGTTTATGTTATCCAATTCCCTTACGTACGATTTAATTATGAGGGATACAGGTAATATTGTTACCTTGTTCCATAGAATTTAAATTTTTCACATCCAATATTTTCATAATTTACTGTACATAATTGATTAATTTCTATATATTCTAAATTTTAAAGCGTCTAAATAAATTACATTTCAAACAAATAATTATACAATGTACCAGATAGGAATGCGTATCGTATTCTCATTTGAAAGAAAAACCTTGGGAATAATCGTTTAGTTTAAAATGGGGCATGGGTAAGCTTGACCGCTTTCATTCAACGTGTCGCTCTTGCTAATATGATTAAAATTATGTGTCAAGACACAATAAATGCTTGATATAGGCTGATTATAAAATTATGCAAAACTAACTCGACCAAACAAAGGATTGAATGAGCTATGGAAATACTTACTAAATGTATTTAATGACGAAAGAGTGAATGCATTTTCTTCTACAAAAAAAGAGAGAATCAATGTTCTTCTATTAAAAAGGTTTAAATTCACATTGTTTTACAAAAACTACTTGTCGTTGCTTTCAGAATAAATCCTGGCATTCCGTAAAAAAGGTTACAAAACGAAAAAAACGCACGATCACGCACGGTAAAAAACGCAAACCAATTTTCCTGATACACGCACGATCCCGCATGTTACCAAATGATCACCCACGTTACACGAACTATTTAACACGATTGGCTTGTCAACAATAACATTGTTACCACTGTACATGGAAAATCAAACAATCACGACGTTAATGTTGTGACTGTTGGAAAGTCAAACATCATTAGAAATCAACGTATTTTGTGTAATCATATGTTGCTTAGTATAACAAGATATCTGTGAGCCAATGCTCACTAGTGATACCCCCGCTCTGATGTGAATATGCAAAATAAGCAAAGTCGACATTTAACAAAAAGCTGGCATCCGATTGGTACAGAAATATATCCCACAATATGGCATGCCTAAACAAATAGTGTGTTAAAATTACAAGCATCTGCGAGAAATAGCTGCTGAGAAATCTTTGACGAAAATTTGTTTGAAAATTTTGGCTAAAATAAACAAAGTACTCATTTAACAGGAAGTTGACGTCCGATTGGTACAAAAATACATCCCACCATATGGCATGCCTTCGGAGCAGGGGTATAATAAAACGCTCAGAGACTATGAAGATTTATTCCCCAGAAAAAAACAATTCTTTTTCAGGCAAAGCCATCGGGAAATATGATTTTTCTTAAGGAAATAAATCTTCATACATGTATTTCCTTCACCATTATGCAATAAATGTATATTGTAAATTTTGTTCTTACACAGAGAATATATGAAACATGGTATATATACTAGTAGCAAAGCATGGCATATTGAGGCTGGTAATTTGTGCAATGATAGTAAAACGTTCCAATATTACATGAGACATGTTGAGCAACAGTCTCACGGTCGCAAAACAGACGCATAAACACAAGCGATTTATCTTACGATCTTTATAAATCGTGTAACACTCTTACGAGTACACAAAACGTTGTAAAACATTTGTACTAATGTTCGTGCGTTGCACTGCGATAATTTGGATCGCGTTTGGTCGCGTCTGAATAGTGTGCATGTCCACTATTCAGAGGAGACTTGATGCGACCAGTAAAACGTATGCAACGAATGCGAGAGCTTGTGCAACGTAAGCGAGGGCTCGTGCAACGTATGCGAGAGCTCATGCTCATTTTGATCGCAAAGTGGTGTAAAGTGGTCGTGGGCCAATTGTGAAAGGGGCTTGAGCTAACTACCAGTTTTCAATAGCAGAGAGTAACAGCTCAAACAATTCGATCTGCCAAATATCACATTAGATTTGCAGATATTTAAATGTGACAATGAAGTGAGCTATGTTGTAAGTACTTGATATAAAAGACCTTAGCTGTAGTATTAAGGATTTCAAAGTAAAAAGTTCCACATCTTTTTCCTATATGAGGTTATGTAGGTCTGTGACTTGCTTATAAAGTGGACACCATTGAATAAAAATCAAATATAATCTTAAGTGCTAGCTGAATTAAAACCTAGGTAATAAAGAATAATAGAACTCACTGGGACAAGGCATCATCTTTTTGAGACCACCTTTATTACTGTATATATTTATATGTGTAAAAAGCATCACATATGGAATGCCATGATAGATTGTACTGTGTTATCATTTACAATTTTAAACTTGTATCATATGATACACCATTTATCATAATACACAATATTAAATATATCATATGATATATCATATGATACATAGGATATATTATAATAAAAACATAGGTAATCATAGATTACTAAGCTCACCGAGACGGAGCATCACCCTTATGAGACATCACCTTCATAAGACCACCTTTATCATTTTATATGAAAATCATACTTTATAATCTTGGATATTCATGGATTCTGTTTTGACAAAATATCGTATATCATCAGGATATTTTTTTTTATGATAATCATATGTTCATATGTTAATCAATTCAATGATATAAAATTAAATATTGCATCATGTCATATTTATAATATATATCATATAATACAATAAAATACCATAATAAACAATAATGAGATATGATATTGTAACGTATGATATGACATTGTATTGTGTTATACCTTATTGTATTTGTTCACATAATACAATATCATAAAATATAATACAATATAGTATTATATTACAATATCATATAACATAATACATCATAACATTGACACATGATATTATATTGTATAATATAGTATGATATTGTATTGAATGACACTGAAACATATTTGATACATTATATGAGATTATAATATCATATAATACAATATAATTTGATTCCAACATTGTATCTTATCAAATGATACAATATTATGTGATAAAGTAAAATATTATAAAATACATTATTATATTATACATATTTTATCATATGACACAATAATATATATTACAATATCATATAATACAATTTCATGTGATATGATAATATATCATATAAACCAATATCATATCATACAATATTGTATGATACAATATTATATAATATTACAATATCATATAATACAATTTCATGTGATATAATTCTATATTACTTAAACCAATATCATATTATACAATATTGTATGATACAATATTATAGAATATACAATATTGTTTGGTGAAGTTTGGACCAGTAATAACTAAGATATCATCATCAGAGGACACTAGCAATTAAAACCTTTACTTCCTCCAGCATCCGCAACCTATGGCTCAGATTCAGGATCCATGCCTGTCAGGTGCATCTGTATCATAAGACACACCATCCATTCAAGTTTGGTGAAGTTAGGACCTGTAATAACTAAGATTTATTTTTAAGCATCCTTGATAATGGAGATCAAGCTCTGCATCTGAAGCTACCTCTGCGATTCATTCATATTACAGTTAAATCAACTATGCAAGTTTGAAATAGTACTATCATCTATTAAACATGTGACCTGTTCCAAAAAACTTAATTTTATCCAGCATCCGAAACCTATGGCTCACACTCAGCATTCAAGCCTGTCAGGTGCATCAGTATCAGAAGACACACCATCCATGGAAGTCTGGTGAAGTAAGGACAAGTAATAACTAAGATATCATCATCAGAGGGCACCTGTTTCAAAAACTTTATTTAACCAGCTCTTAAAACCTTAACCTCCTCCAGCATCCGAATCCTATTGCTCAGATTCAGCATTCAAGCTTGTCAGGTGCATCAGTATCATAAGACGCACGATCCATACAAGTTTGGTGAAGTTAGGACCAGTAGTAACTAAGATATAATCATCAGAGGGCACCTGCAACAAATACTTTAACCAGCTCTAAAAACCTTAACCTCTTCCAGCATCCGAAACCTATGGCTCATATTCAGCATTCAAGCTTGTCAGGTGCATCAGTATCATAAGACGCGTCATCAATACAAGTTTGGTGAAGTTAGGACCAGTAGTAACTTAGATATTGCTATCAATGGGCACCTGCAACAAAAACTTTAACCTGCTCCAAAAACCTTAACCTCCTCCAGCATCCGAAACCTATAGCTCAGATTCAGCACTCAAACCTGTCTGGTGCATCAGTATCATAAGACACACCATCCATGCAAGTTTGGTGAAGTATGGACCAGCAGTAACTTAGATTTTGCTATCAAAGGGCACCTGCAACAAAAACTTTAACCTGGTCCAACAACCTTAACCTCCTCCAGCATCTGAAATTTAGGACCCAGATTCAGCATCCAAGTCTTTCAAGTCCATAAGTAGGTCCAGATGCATCATCCATGCAAGTTTGGTGAAGACAGGACAAGTAATAGCTTAGATACAGGACCTGCAACAAAAACTTTAACCAGGTCCGGACGCCGATGCCGACACCACCGCCGACGCCGACGCCGAGGGTATAGCATAAGCTCTCCTTGACTTCGTCTCGGTGAGCTAAAAAATCATATGATGCAAAATCAAATAGCTGTGTGTGGATTCGAAGCATTCATAAATGGGAAACATTATAGGCATGTACATTGTAGTTAATATTCCCTTCAAGTTTTGATTAAAAGCTAAGAAAAAGATGTCTTTTATACGGATCGTTAAAAAAAAAAGAAAGATAAACCTTTATTTTAAAAACATATCATATGATAAAATATTGTATCATATGATACAATTTTGTGTCATACATTGTCAATATCATATTATACAATATCATATCAAAAACTATTATGTTACAAAATTATATGATGTAAAGAAATTTAAAAACCATGATATTTTTGTCATTTTAGTAGAAAATAACATTTTCGTTAAAAAAAAATTAATCACGAAAATTGCAGCTCATATTGCTTTAACCTTTTTTAGTATCCAAAACCTGTAGCTCAGATTAAGCATCGAAGCAAGTCAAGGGCATAAGTATCATAAGATACACCATCCATGCATGTTTATTTAAGTTAGGACCAGTAATAATTTAGAAATGGCCATCAAAGACTACCTGCTCCAAAAACTTTAACCTGCTCCAAAAACCTTTATAAAACTTAGCATCAACTGAAATTCATGACCTAGATTCAGCATCCAAGTCTGTTAAGTCCATAAGTATGCCCAGATGCACCAGTCATGCCAGTTGGTGAAGGAAGGACAAGTAATAACTTACATACAGAACCTGCTCTAAAATCTTTAACCTAAGATGAATTTTTCAAAAGAACTTACGACTTACAACCAAATTAATAAATGCTTATTGATCGCTATCTAACCAATGCTTTACTATAATGGCTGTAAAATGTAATTATGGATATCGAATTTAAATACTTGTTAATAAAGGTTTTTATAAAAATTTTGTTTATTCAAGATTATTCCATGAGGCTGAAAATATTTACGACTCTGTCATAAGTTCTTTTGTAAAATGCAGTCCAGGTCTGGCTGCTGTAAAGCTGATGCAGGGGTATAGCATGTGCTCCCCGAAACTTCCTCTTAGTGATGATTATAATACATGACAATGCAAAATGTATGAAAGGGCAAAAAGTTCAATAAGTAATTATCAAAGAACAACATAAAAACATCAATGAACTACAGATTTCCAGAATCAATATAATGATAAAATAAATGAAATCTGATCTGAGTACTTTATAGTTATTTAGGACTTTAATCATATTTCCTAGATTTTCAACATTCTAGAAAGTCTAAAAAGGATTAGTAGAGGATCCATTTTCAGGGATTTTACTTTTATCAGACATCATGTATTTATCCCTCAAGGTCATTGACATTAATGTCAATAGATATTGTACTGAAAAAGCTGAATTTTAATTTTTTTTCCCAAGAGGAATAAGAATTTTTCAATGATTTTTGCATTAGCTGTCATTGCTAGATGAAAAGCGCCTGTTTTCAAACAACCTAAAGTTTGCACAATATTGGGATGGTGGATAGGAGAGGATTCTTAAGAAAATGACCCATGTTCACATTTTCATGATCATCTACCCTTTGAAAAAGGTTTTGTTCTCTATTTTATCAATTTAGATCCCCTAATTCAGAAAGAAACTTGCGCAAAGTTCGGTTAAATTTCTAGAGAAGATGTAAAAAAAAAAAAAAAAAAATGTAAAAAAGTTTATGAATAGGCAGATATATGGGCAAAAGGTGATCAGAAAAGCTGATCAGGTGAGCTTGTAGAGGGCATCTAAAACTGTGTCAAGGAACTTTTACTGTTTCCAATTTGTAAAGCATTTAACCTAGATTTCTACATTGAATTCAATCAACATTTACAACAATACATGGAGCAGAAAATATGCAGCAAGTTTTTGTTTGCTTTAAAACAAACTTGCGTCACAGACAAATAAAAAGCCTTTAGTTGTGAGCATTTCAAAAAGTGAAGTTTCAAAATACCGAACTGTCAATGATTGTGAGACAAGAAGAAGACAACCACTTGCATTAGTTTTTAAAGCTCTATGAGCAAAATGATGGAGACAACAATCTGACCAAATATGTCGATGAATTTCACAAGGCTTCTATAGTAAATATCGATTTACAATCATTGTTTCTCAAGCTTTCCTTTATCACAGTTCTATGTGCAGCTATCTGACTGACAGCAAGATACTGCTGTGATGAACAAAAATCCTTCCCTATGATAAAATATTCAATAAATGCCTGATGACACCACCAAATGTTCTGAATGTGTCAAATTATTTTAATTCTATGATCTACAAAATCTGATATTGACAGATTAATATACTGTGATACAGCAAATACAAGATACGCAAGTTCAGAGAAAACTGAATCAATTTAGTAGCCAGTTGTGCAAAGTTGAGGAAAGATCATCTGTTGTTTGTGAAGGTGGAAGCTTAACAGGAGTAATACTGAAGGCACCATCCACTCCCCTTTGATGAATCAATACATGTTATTTATTTACAAAATTTCAATTACATATATTAAAAAACCTGAGATGAGTTTATCTCTATAAAAACATACAAAGAAATCTAATAAATCCAATGCTCTTGCCATGTTATTGCCAATTTTTGTACATTGTTTTTTCACTGCACGTTTACTCTGAATACATCTGATTTATGAAACCCTAATATTTGCCTCAAAAGATGATTAATTTCACAAAAAACATACTAGTGAATAAAAATCTATTGATATAATGAATGAAGCACCTGGAAGAAATAAAATATCAATTGTTCAACTAATCCAAAAGGTGAAATGATGAATTGGATACTTAAAATTCTTGTAGTCCGTGAAAAATCAAATCCAGCAAAACTAGACAAGTTATTGGCACAGAGATTCCAAGAGTACAAGTTATCTGTTCTCAATTAACATGGGCAAATAAAGTTTAACCCATCTGCACATTCCATGATGATCATTTGTATGCCAGCTAGAGCCTGACCTGACATATTATTTTTTATGTGTCCTTGTACATGAAGTTATAACTTTGATGTATATACTTTTTGGAACATCTTTAAACCATGACCTGGCTGAATAAATGCCAAAGCAAGTAAATAATATCCTTACAAATTAATCAAAATATCTTGACAACTTCATTTTTAGACGGAGGCTCTATGAGCCTCCTCTATTACTACCGGTCAGCTCACATGTGACGTCGATAGTGGATTTGACGGACACCACCTAGCGGCAAAAATTGCAATATTCGTTTGGGATTCATATTTCAATATTTTTATTGAAATAAATATCTTATTTGCAATTACAATAAATAGAACTATACATAAAACGATCAATAAACATTGTTTCTCTCGAAATTTTAGTCCATATGTCAAATTCCAAGTAAGTATGAATATGCATGAGTTTAAGAATAGCAATGGTGTGTAATCGTTTAGTGGCTATTTATACTTTTTATACAGCTTCCTGTCTGTGACATCAAATAATGAGGATTCCTCAAGAACCATCTTGTGTTGACCGAAATATTGAATAATTATGAGATTCAATGGATAAACACGGCGTGGTTCTTAATCTGTATCGTATATTACTTGCACATTAATCAATTAATCTCCTGCGGAGATATATCTTTCTATGTATAGCTACACTCCCGCCCCCGGCATCGATCCAATAAAATGATTATTCAACAAGTTGAACCACTGCTATGTGAACTTGAGTATTCCCCCAATTAAGTACAGACAACCTTGATAGAAGCATGGCACATTTTAGTTTAGTTTTACTTTGCATGCATACTAAACCTACTATAAGGATAGTGAAACAAATAATTAAACATTCAGATTACACCCTTTAACGCAACCCCCCCCCCCCCCCACACACATACATTCAGTGTTGCATAGGTAGAGTACCCAGGCCACGTGAAGCTTGATTAATCCTGCATTGTCAGGCCAGCGCTGTCGATTTCAAAGTAAGTTGGGAAGTCAGTCTGTTTTTGCAAGCTGATAAGAGAATTTCGCGTGAAAAAAGTGTAAAAAACATTTGACAGAATGTACATATTTTCTTTTAAAAGTGAAGTACGGGGTATTTCAAGATCTACTGCGGTATACTATTTTAAATTTAGTTTTAAAGAGATATTACAGTGAATTCTCTTCATCTTGGATATTTCCCTTTTTAAACATAGTTAGATAAAAGAATAGAAGTCGTGCATATACTGAAAGATTGAATCTTTTTACAGCAAAAAAAGCTCGCAATTGTGTTTTAAATATTTTTCCGAAATTCTAAATTTATATCTCTTAAATTTTGTTTACACCACAAGTAAAATCTGTATAAATTCGTAATATTTTCATCCCAGAAAGTTACGATGAATTGTTTACAGTTGATGCGCTAAGCTGTTGATCAAAAGGCTGAGCTAGCAATATTTACTTTTTGGACCGCCTGAAATGATTAAATCAAAGGTAAATTTGAGCAAAATTGAGCAAAATGAGCTGTTGCGTCTCTTATATATAAATATTTCATCTCCATAACTTTTTAAAATGCTAATAGAAATATATTTGATTACTCTCTACAATCGAATCGTACATTCTGCAAAAGAAAAAGAACAACAACTATGCGAGATCGAGATCATGCATGTATTACCTACATGTAACATAGGGGTTTTTCAGCAGGAACGATTTTTTTCATATGAAAAAATTTTACTGTTCAAAAGTTTTCATTGATTATATATCATAAATTTTAGTATATATTGTGAATCATCAGGTACTAACTAACAAAATATTTTTTTGTTTGTAATTTGTTTTTGCATATTCCATAAAAGAGCATATGTTAGCAAAGTAGTTTCTGTCCTGTAGTATTTAGTATTTCAAACTCTTAATTGATACTCTAAACCTTCTATACCTTGAAATTTGAAGAAGAAAAAACCATAATTTTTGGGAGTTGATTTTTATCAACTCTCCTATGCAGTTACTCTAGGCAAACCGGAAGTGAAACTGTGTTTGGACCTAACCACAAATCATCATCGCTGACAAGACCTTGTTCTAAAAAATAATCGATAAATTCAATGTAATGCATTTTGAAGCATTAAATATTATGATAGTTAAATATTGCTTAGATCCATATAATTTTCCAGAAATATTTACATTACTGATACATAGTTTGATGGAATTTATTATATTTTTAAATATTACGCAACATGATTCATATGATGTTTTCCTAGAATTCTTAAAATTGTCGGAAAAGCCCAAAAATTTATATTATGAAAACATGCGTTATTCAAATACGGATAGGAAACTACTTGGCATGCGAAATTACATATCGTTGATTTTAAGATAAATATCAATCATGAAATCAACTCCCGTCGGTACTTCAATACTTGGAATTACCGTATTTTCCCGACGACTCGTTGAATTGCTCATTTTTAGCCAAAATTTTAACAAAATCCTATGATACATCGTTTCAGACCATACGTCGATCTTATCACTTCAAAATGGCGTGTAAAACTACAGTGACATTATCAGTGTATGATGCCACGATGTCCCCGATATTGCTACCAATTATTATTAATGATTAACATTCAAACAATTACACTTTATACTTATATGCATCATATTTTCAAATACCGGCAACATCTACAAAGTCGCTTGCATTTTAAACAATTCCCAATATCGCGTGTTATGCAAAACTAAACTTACTTTGTCAGAAATATTTTATTCCCATGCATTAAAATAATTATCCACTCTGACTATCGCCAGTGTATTCGCCATTACGTAACCAGCCACCTGTTGACTCGGCGCGTGGTCAATGTTTGTTTAACAATTTCCGGTGTCATAGGCATGCACCTGTCTCGTGTCGGACTGCAAAGGGGGATCTCAAGTGCAGAAAGCTTAGCAATTACTATGATTTGATGAAACTTGTTTACTTTGTATCCAGTAATGCAGTTACACACTTTTGTTTTACATAGACACTGTTAGAAATAGATCGATCATTTGTACGACTTGATAATGATGATATACGACATACATACGTTTCCTAAAAAAATTATCTAACAATAATCAAAGAATTGGACAACAATTAATCAATGAACTATAATTACTCTTATAATGGTACTCTTTATAAACACAGGGAGTGAAATTGCTGTAAAAATCTCAGCCTTAGGGCAAGATTATTAACACAACCGGTGTCAGCCTATTGTATAAACAGTAGTATTGATAATTGCCGATTACGTATTTTAAGATGGAATTTGACCATAAAATATTTCTGATTTATACTTTCCACTAACAACTCTTTACTAATAAAATAATTAAATTTAAAAAACACCCCCGGACCTACTGTAATATATTCTTCCATTCAAATTTGGTTTCAATTTTACTGCGCAATGTTATCTTCCTACTAGTGATACATAAACGATGTGTTTATACATTGACGATGTGTTTATAAAAACAGAACGGTAAAACTTTTAATTGATTAAAGACAATGTACCATTTTTTAATAACTGTTATTATTATGTATTTTGGTGTTAACAGATGAGTGAAAATGATAATTATTAAAGATGAACAGTGAATTCAACAACTTAATTTTCAATCACACAGCCAACTCAAGATGATTAAAACCAAGATTTTTAATGCTATTTTTAACAATTTTCTGACCTCGAGCCTACGACAAGTCGAACAAGACGATAAGTCGGGTGCAAAAAAATACCGACTAATCGTCGGAAAAATACGGTATTAGATTAATCTCCTCAGCAATGATGCCTCTGTCTCTCAGTACTTTCAGTACTTTGATTCTATATAATTCCTTAACATGAACTATGATGCCCTGATTAAGGTAGAATAACACATCATCACAAAATGGCTGACCTCTGATAGAAACAACATTCGTTTTAATAAAATGATTTTATTAATGGCAACATGTAACTTACTCCATAGCTGAGTGGATAAAGTGTACGGCTTGTGATCTGTACATCCCAAGTTCGAATCCCCAAAACTGCCAATTTTTCGCTTATTTGACATATGTACACTTATTTAATATTATATCTTTCATAATCAAATAATTCACTGTTAATTTGAGTGAAATTTTCCAGGTGCGCTATTCAAATTATCCTTTAGCTTGCTGCCGAGATCTAAAATTTTGCATACACTATTCTCAACATTTCTCAGATTTTGGTTAATAAAATCATATAATTATTTTTTTTTAAAACAACATACAACTGTGGTAATGCACAAACTCTCTATTAAACCGGGACCTATAGCTGTCCGTGTAATTGACATCATTATTACTCTGACATGATTAAAACGTTTTATTGGTAAAATATAAAAAATTCAATTTCAAAAAATTCAATGTAGTGGTGTTTGTCTTTTAAAATTTTAATATGCCCTTAAATTTTCTAAATCAAAAAACTTGTGTTTATCTCCTTTTAGTAGACCAACAGAGGGAAGGGATCCATTTGAGAAAAAAAACCTCATATATAAGCAACTGTTTCCTTGAGTTCATAAAATAGCCATCATTGCTTCGATCCTTATAAAATGAATTTTCCCAAGGCCCCTTTTAATTAAAAAATCTCTATCAATTCATTTATGCCAGTCTTTTCAATTATAGATTGCAAGATTCTACGATCTCATTATTGCACTTATCAAGAATCTGCGAAAGAAAAATCAATTCGTTCTCTTAATAACTTCCCTGTTACTTTTATAAGAATGCTCTGTATCTGTCAGAAAAAAATCAGAGAAAGACCAATTTAATCTTAATTAAATTTAATTTGGTATGTTACTACTGAAGATTCCTAATCAAAGAGCTAGAAATTAATATATGTAAATTCCAACACAACACTAGTAACATCTAGCTGATTAATCTAGCTTGCTTTTGTTGTTTTTGTTTAATGTTGTGAATTGTGTGAAATCTGAATAAAAGTTTGTTGTATGTTTTCATATTTTTGAGATTTTACACAAAATGGTGGAATACTTGCATAAGAATATTAAGGAATCAACAGAATATCTTTTTGAGGTGCTGTTTTTTATGAGTTTAGAAAACAAAATTCTTTTGATATCAGTGGAATGAAACTCAAAGTAAACCTGTCATTCAGTTATTTAGGACTAACACACCAATTGCTGCCTTTTTTTAAATACCGGTAAATGCTTTTCAATCAGTCAGCATATATACTAAATGCTTAATGTTATATCACTAAAACTATTATTCAATCCGGAAGCTTCGTTAAAGCACTACCTATATATGAAGAATCAAAGTATTGAGAGTACTGAAAGACTACAGTCTAAGAATGGCCACAACCATTGAGCCCTCTTTAAATATGACTTTGACCTTCAAATAACTTACACAAAAAAGTTTTCTAGTATGTAATTTCTCTAAGAATTAAGGAGGTTGAAGTGTAAACAAATTTCCATCAGATCAACCTTAGGTATGATTTCATTAGTCATAATTAAGTGAAGGAATTATGAAAATTCTAACTTTGAAATATGAGAAATTTCTATATCTTTCAACAAATCTTTTCTTCACAAGATGATCAATATAGCCTAAAAATGGCCATGACCATCCAGCCCTGTTTAAGTATGAAGCTGATACTTGGTTACAAGGGGGACAGACAGATCAACATTATTTCTATAAATACAACTCCTCATTCACAATCCTTTGCTTGATGGGGCAAGGAGAAATATAATGGAAGGAATTTATCTTATTTCACTACTTATACATGTAGGATTACACAAATAACATGTTGTAAATGGTGCATAGGATTAAGCGGCTTCCTAAATGAGACAAAGATAAGCAAAATATCAACTCTTAATTCTCTTCAGTATTTCCTAAATGATACAATAGTTCTTTTTATGACTCATAAGCAATTCTCAACAATAAAAAAAATCTGGTTTACACAGGGAATTTTTTAAGAGTTACCTTGCAAGTCAATGTTTCAAGATAAATCGGTTAGTGCTAAAATCTGCTCATTAACAAAATATCAATTAAGGTGCAGGTAGATTACAAAATTACAACCTCAGGGTACAATAACAAGCTTTATACTTTAAAAAATCGGTGTTCAGGAAATCATATCATTATTTAACATTATGTTGGAACAGGGAAGTGCTTATATATTTACAAGTGAAAGAGAAATCTGTAGACGACTTGAATGCATGACCTTATCATACTATATAACATCAGTTTTGAGTGAAATGATTATTCTATTTCAATACATTTGTTGTACAATGGTAAATTTGTATTGCCAAATGAAAAGATATGTGTCATAACTCTAAATAAATAAAATTAAAGAAAATTTATATCTTTAATACTTTCAGAAAAACTTGCATTTATCAAACACAAATATAGCATTCATCAAATTTACAGCTATAACAAATTTTTATTCATGTCCTAGCTGGCAATATTAAAGTTGTTTTTATTGACCTATTAAAAGAATACTGACAAATACAACAAACATGACTTTAATCAATTTATGGCTATAAGGGAATAATTTTAAGACCTCTTCTGGAAAACTTGTACAGTATTTCATCATTCCTATAGCAATATATTTTTTAAGGCAAATATAGTGCTCACTGGCATTTACAAGCTAAACTAGTCAGTGTTAAGAAGTCTTGAACAAACATCAACCTCAAATTAAACAAAATGTAACTTTAAAT
Source organism: Magallana gigas (assembly GCF_963853765.1). Lineage (NCBI taxonomy): Eukaryota > Metazoa > Mollusca > Bivalvia > Ostreida > Ostreidae > Magallana > Magallana gigas. The sequence goes on along the minus strand of NC_088855.1, from coordinate 36,060,343 downwards.
AAATTTACAATAATTTAAAGAACTATCTTATAACAACTTGCAATACTATTTCCTCTGAATTTATTACTAATTAAGATATCACAAATTACAGTTGTAGCAATATTTTTACTTTGGTCCCTTGAAATTTGCTATAGATTTTAAAATGGATTCACTACTAATGCATCATAAATTATCAGGGTTGGCCAAGAAATACCAGAGCTGGGAATTAACAGTGGTAAATGCAGGCATGTCTTGTCCTCCAAATTTACATTCTTTATTTATCCATTTTTATGTGAAAAAACGTAATTTTTTTCCTTTATTTTTTTACTACCCACCAGACCTGAAAACAACTTCTTCTGTGAGCACTTAATTTACTACTTAAAAGACATCAGCTCCAACATTTCATGACAGTGACAAAAAAGGAAGAAGTCATGAATTTCTTGCCACAGAGTAAGAGAAAGAAAAAAATTTTGCAATCAATTGTCTGATTGATATTTTGATACTGCACCAGGAGACAAGATTGCTATCAAAGTCTGTTTTGCCAATTCATTAATTTGGTCAACATCAGCCCTACATGTTAAGGTACTGCACCCCCACTCCCACATTGTGTGACTATTTCAGAGAAACGTCGCTCTGTAATTGCCCTGACTCAGGAAGTAGATAGAAAGTCATGCTTGCCAATAGCCCATTAATACTGATTATTTCATCAACAGTCTTGTTATGCTCTGCATTGACAGCAGCATTTTTACAGATTTCAATGCTTTTTTTTTTTATTTATAATTATATCTGAACTAAAGGTAGCAACTGTTATATCAAGATTAACCAGCTTAACTTTTGTATGATTGACGACATCCCTGTTGTTGGCAGATATGTATATTTGTGTTTACTTGGTTTAAGTATTAACTGCCAGACAAAGCTGACATTTTTTCTTTGATTTGATGTATTGTGTATTGTCATTCAATAATCACAAATAGTTTGTGTATCTCAGCTAGATGCTGCATCTACACTGCATACTTCCCAGCTCTTGTTGAATATTTCCAATGCCAATGAATGATCAATAGACAATCATGAAGGACAAGGCCAATTTCTAATTGCACATTGATAACACTTGATTTGTAGCTCTAAGACACTGTTTCTTCTCTGGTTCTAAAAAAATCTCTCTCTCCTC